>NC_134355.1:483893822-484098822 GCF_048569485.1 Anomaloglossus baeobatrachus
ACCTTCCATGATTAACCTGTAAGATAAAGAAAATGAAGACATATACCCAAATTGTCTCTCCAGGAAAGGAGACAAAGTCTAGCGCAGCGCCACCTATTGGAAGTAGCGATCCTAAAAGTCAAAAGTGGATTTTTAACAATCCTTTGCATATGACTTAGGATTTATGCCAGATCAGAATCCCAATTTGCATACACGGTGTTTCGGGGTGCTTGCCCCTCGTCAGTGCAAAGTATGGGGTGTCTGATCTGGCTCATGAGAAGCTATGTGGGGACAACGGGGGAACACTATTCTCATTAAGGAGACTTTGCAAGCCAGTCTGGCTACCAGTAAGGGGACTTATAGCTGCAATGCACCTCTGAGAAATATTCAAATTGTCTCTCCTTTCCTGGAGAGACAATTTGAATATTTCTCAGAGGGGCATTGCAGCTATAAGACCCCTTACTGGCAGCCAGACTGGCTTGCAAAGTCTCCTTAAGGAGACATATACCCAAAAATTCTTTATTTGAAATGAATAACAAAAAAACCCCACCCTCTTTCACCACTTTATTCAAGTCCCCAAATACCCTTCCATATCTGACGTAATCCGCAGAGGTCCCACGACGCTTTCAGCTCTGCTACATTGGAAGCTGACAGAGAGCAGTCACAGACCATGACCACTCTCTGTGAGCTCCCCGCAGCAACTGAAGTCAGTCACGCTATCAGCGATGACGTCACTCAGGTTACACGCGGCCACAGATCTCAGCGGGAGGACTGCAGCTGTGGTTGCGGGTAACCTCAGTGACGGCAGTGCTGATAGCGCAGATCACTTAAGTAACTCAGGGGATTTGCAGTCACCGGTGAGACCTTCCCCGGTGACCGAAAATCAAGCAATGACACATAGACAGAGCCGCGGGATGACAATGAAGTCGGGTGAAGTTCATCCGACTTCATTCTGATCCCGCGGCTCTGTCTGTTGAAGAGTTGAATGGCAGATGACATAGTAAAAATGGATCCCATACGCATCAAACACGCATTGCACACGGACTGCAATCATGAGAAAAATCCCAGGATTGCATTGCAGTTGCATTGCACACTGATCATAATGTGAACAGAGCTCATGCTACTTTCTAGCATGAGATTCGGACCGATTTTACACGCACAAATGTGTTTCCAGCCTAACTCTGCCTCCCTCCCCCTCGCTCTGTGCAGTCACCGACAGCGTCTGTTACTTTATTTATGTGCGACCATGTGGAGGGTAAGGCTGTACAGCAGGAAAGTGTACCTGACCTTTTTTACGTTCTATGTTATCTTAATGTAAACCGTTCAGGGTGCTACCTAAAGCTGGGTTCACACAGCGACAGTGACAACGACATCGCTGTTACATCACCATTTTCTGTGACGTAACAGCGACCTTGTAAGTCGCTGTTATGATCGCTGCTTAGCTGTCAAACATAGCGACGCAGCAGCGATCATAACGTCGCTACATGTGCAGAGAGCAGGGAGCCGCGCACACTGCTTAGCGCTGGCTCCTTGCTCTCCTAGCTACAGTACACATCGGGTTAATTAACCCGATGTGTACTGCAGCTACATGTCACAGTGCAGAGAGCAGGGAGCCGCGCAAACTGCTTAGCGCTGGCTCCTTGCTCTCCTAGCTACAGTACACATAGGGTTAATTAACCGATGCGTACTGCAGCTACATGTGCACAGAGAAGGAGCCGGCACTGGCAGCAAGAGCGGCGGAGGCTGGTAACGAAGGTAAATATCGGGTAACCAGGGAAAGGTCTTCCCTTGGTTACTCGATGTTTACAGTGGTTACAGCTTTCCGCAGCTGCCAGATGCCGGCTCCTGCTCCCTGCTCGCTTCATTTCGTCGCTCTCTCGCTGTCACACACAGCGATGTATGCTTCACAGCGGGAGAGAGACGACGAAAAAATGAAGCAGGACATTCAGCAACGACCTCAGAGCAGGGGCCAGCTCGTTGCTGGATGTCACACACAGCGACAGCGACGGGACGTTGCTGCAACGTCACAGAAAATGGTGACGTAGCAGCAACGTCGTTGTCGTCGTCGCTGTGTGTGACACCACCTTTAGACACTTTGGGATTTGGTGGTGGGGAGGGGGGGATGAGGAAGATGAGGCTGATAAGGTGATTGGGGTCACCAGCCCACAGAATCAGTCATAATGTGAGCACTGGGGGAAGTATTTGCAGCAGTTTGTGAAGGCAGCCAGGTCCTGTCTCCAACTACAGGTAAATTACTGTGCACTGCTCAGCTACATACACAGAAGATCTTGTGCCCACGTGGCTTTTTTCATCTGTTTTTCCTCACTTTTTTAATTAATAAAAGCAAGGAAATTTCATACCAGCAAAGTCTATGAGAATCCCGACTTGCTGTGCACACGCTTCTTTTATGCTTGTAGATTTTGTTGCTGAAAAAATAATAATAATAATAATAATAAAGTTTATTTATATAGCGCCAACATATTCCGCAGCACTTTACAATCCGGTGGGGGGTTGTATAGACAAAAACAAAACAAAATATTACATAATTCAACAGCTACAGTAGGAATGAGGGCCCTGCTCGAAAGCTTACAATCTATGAAGCAGCGTGTCAATTGTTTCTGCATTTTTTTCACCAATTGACTTCAATGGAGTCAGTAAAAAACGCAGGAAAAAACGCATGTGTAATGCCCACGTTGATTTTTTTGTGCGTTATATGCTTTTTTTTATTTTTACATCACTGGAGTTCAATGCAGCCATTTCCTCATCTCGTGGTCTTTACCGCGGGACCTTGTTGCAGGGAACTCTGGTGACGTAGATGCCCTGGTATGTGAAGTGATCCGTACCTCAGTAACCCGGAGTCATCATGGTGATGACTCAGGATTACCATGGCAGCGATCGGGTCCCTGTAATCGCATTACAGGGACCCAATCACCAGGAGAGGTAAGCGATGTCTCTCCCTGCCTCCTGAATTCAGAGATCGCACTGACTGCAGCATTTAGATGGGTAAACTACCAGGAGCGGCGTGGTCCTGGATGTATGATCAGGCACCAGCGGGGGTACAGCGCTTGAACCCTCGTGATCGCCATGACTAAAAAAAACGCTTAAAAACAAGCAGGTGAAAAAACGCACAAATACAATAAAAAAATGCACTTTTTTTTCAGTTGCTCTTTTCCTCCAAACATGCATTTTTATGTGCAGATTTTTTGAGATGAGGAGAGCAGGTAGGGGCGTAACTATCACCAACGTAGAGATCGTTTCCAGGCCCAAAGGTACAGGTAACATGCCAATCCCAGCTCCTACTTCAGCTGGAGGTGTGTCTGAGGGCGCACATCCAGCTGAAATGCATCATAGCACATAGACACGCCGGGTCCCTGTACTGCGCTACACGCTGCCAGCCAAACAGTGGCTGGCAGCTGACGTACATACTGTGACTGGGGGAAGCATGACAGTGTTGTCGTCCGTTATGGCATGCACTCTGATACCAGCTGCAGGCCACTCCACGCTTGCTACAGAGGACACTGGGAGATGTGGTAACAGAGCGAAGATGAGTAGAATTTTAAATAAATTATTGTTATTTTTTCAGTTATGCGTTAGAGACAGTTCCGGACCATATATACCAGGATGGGGAACATATATACCAGTATGAGGGACGTATATACCAGGATGAGGAACATATATAAGAGGATGGGAGACATATATACTATGATGGGCCCAGGATGAGCGTCATTTTTACTAGGATGGGTCCAGGATTGGATAAATATATACCAGGATGGCGACATTATATGCCATGTATACCAGAATAGGGGACATATATACTAGGATGGGGACATATATACCAGTATGGGGGACATATGTACCAGGATTGGGGACATTACTGCATAATGAAGGGGGAGGGGCAAGTAATATGTCTTTATAGGATTTAGAATGCTACAGGTGCCCATACATCTGACCAACGTCCAAAATGGGGCCCAGGTCCAAATTTTGTATCAGGGCCCATCGCACTCTAGTTACGCCACTGCTACTTTATAAATGAGGAAATGATAGCAGGTTGAAGTCCACTGAAGGGACTAAAAAATACAATATATCCAGATCACCAGTGTCTGTGTCTAGGTTCCACTTGGGTCGGTGCACGGTATCCGTGGTTGGCGTCCACAGCTGTCACAATCATTGGAAAGGAGGAGGGGAGGGAAACATATGCAGCACCATGTCTTTAAAAAAAATTCTAATTTATTAATTCCATGTACATTTTTTTTCTTATGTGGACTAAAACAATCTCTCCATATGCTGACGTAGTGAGGTTAAAAAAGCAGAAAACTGCTATATGACAAATCACTTATACAAAGCTGCAACAAAACATAATGGGAAGATATGGTGTCATTACCGATAAATACACTTAAATTCCTTTGTTTTACAAAAACCCATAGTTCAGTTTGGAATATCTGGTAAATTACATAGCAAAAGACAAATACGATTTCAGCAAAGTCAGCTGTTTTTTGCCCTGCTCTGAATTCTCAGGTCTATTCATCTGGAGTGAGGTACAATAATTATACGCATAAATATACGAATCAGAATACACTCATACATATATACATATACACATATATTTCAGGTATATATATAACAAACCATATCATGAGAATTAGAGCTTAAGAAAAAAATAGGGATTTTTGCAAACACACTGAAAAAATCCTTTATTTGAAATAAAATACAAAAAAACACACTCTTTTTCAAATTTATTAACCCCCAAAACACTCAGTTTCAACGTAATCCACACAAGGTCCCACAACTATCCTGACTCTGCTTCATCCTGAAGTCTTAGTGTTCAGGCATATTAGAGAACATGACCGCCCACTGCGGCTTCAGGCAGACACTGACTGAGCTGTAGCTGTGAGCAGTGACGTCACTGAGTTTACCTAAGGTCACAGCTGGAGGTTCCCAAGGTACCTCAATTATGACCGCAGATAAACTCACCTCACGTGAACTCATTGAACTCAGTGACCTCCTTACCTTAGGTGAGCTCATTGAGTTGAATGAGTCCTGCATCTCCTGGTAGAAAACCATACTTTTTTGTCAATAGCTGCAGATTTGGTGCTGGAATTTATATACCAAATTTATGCACCAATTCTGCATCTCCTGGTAAAAGAAGTTTCAAAACGATATGCGGTTTTGATGTGGTTTTTTTGCCAGGAGATGCAGATTTGGCACAAAAAATGTGATTTTGGTGTGGTTTTCTGCCAGGAGATGCAAATTGGAAGACATTTCTGCAATAAATCTGCATCTCATGGCAGAAAACCGCATCGAAACCGTGGTTTTCTTTGGCCAGGACATGCAGATTTAGTGCTGGAATTTATACACCAAATACCTGCACCAAAACGGTATCTTCTGGCAAAAAAGCATGAAATCGCGTGAAAACTGCATCATGTTTAGATGCTTTTTTTGCCAGAAGATGCAGATTTGTTGTAGGAATTTGGTTTATAAATGTCAGCACCAAATCTATATATGCAGGCAAAAAAACACAGTTTAGGTGTGGTTTTCTGCCAGGAGATTCATACTTGGTGTAGATACAGTCATATGAAAATGTTTGGGCACCCCTATTAATGTTAACCTTTTTTCTTTATAACAAATTGGGTTTTTGCAACAGCTATTTCAGTTTCATATATCTAATAACTGATGGACTGAGTAATATTTCTGGATTGAAATGAGGTTTATTATACTAACAGAAAATGTGAAATCCACATTTAAACAAAATTTGACCGGTGCAAAAGTATGGGCACCCTTATCAATTTCTTGATTTGAACACTCCTAACTACTTTTTACTGACTTACTAAAGCACTAAATTGGTTTTGTAACCTCATTGAGCTTTGAACTTCATAGGCAGGTGTATCCAATCATGAGAAAAGGTATTTAAGGTGGCCACTTGCAAGTTGTTCTCCTATTTGAATCTCCTATGAAGAGTGGCATCATTGGCTCCTCAAAACAACTCTCAAATGATCTGAAAACAAAGAATATTCAACATAGTTGTTCAGGGGAAGAATACAAAAAGTTGTCTCAGAGATTTAAACTGTCAGTTTCCACTGTGAGGAACATAGTAAGGAAATGGAAGAACACAGGTACAGTTCTTGTTAAGCCCAGAAGTGTCAGGCCAAGAAAAATATCAGAAAGGCAGAGAAGAAGAATGGTGAGAACAGTCAAGGACAATCCACAGACCACCTCCAAAGACCTGCAGCTTCATCTTTCTGCAGATGGTGTCAATGTGCATCGGTCAACAATACAGCGCACGTTGCACAAGGAGAAGCTGTATGGGAGAGTGATGCGAAAGAAGCCGTTTCTGCAAGCACGCCACAAACAGAGTCGCCTGAGGTATGCAAAAGCACATTTGGACAAGCCAGTTACATTTTGGAAGAAGGTTATGTGGACTGATGAAACAAAGATTGAGTTGTTTGGTCATACAAAAAGGCGTTATGCATGGAGGCAAAAAAACACGGCATTCCAAAGCACTTGCTACCCACAGTAAAATTTGGTGGAGGTTCCATCATGCTTTGGGGCTGTGTGGCCAATGCCGGCACCGGGAATCTTATTAAAGTTGAGGGTCGCATGGATTCAACTCGGTATCAGCAGATTCTTGACAATAATGTGCAAGAATCAGTGACAAAGTTGAAGTTACGCAGGGGATGGATATTTCAGCAAGACAATGATCCAAAACACTTCTCCAAATCTACTCAGGCATTCATGCAGAGGAACAATTACAATGTTCTGGAATGGTCATCCCAGTCCCCAGACCTGAATATCATTGAACATCTGTGGGATGATTTAAAGCGTTCAGTTAAGTTTGATGGTCTCCGAGCATGGACATCACGCTTCAAATCCTCCCCCAGATTTTCAATGATATTCAGGTCTGGGGACTGGGATAGCCATTCCAGAACATTGTAATTGTTCCTCTGCATGAATGCCTGAGTAGATTTGGAGCAGTGTTTTGGATCATTGTCTTGCTGAAATATCCATCCCCTGCGTAACTTCAACTTTGTCACTGATTCTTGCACATTATTGTCAAGAATCTGCTGATACCGAGTTGAATCCATGCGACCCTCAACTTTAATAAGATTCCCGGTGCCGGCATTGGCCACACAGCCCCAAAGCATGATGGAACCTCCACCAAATTTTACTGTGGGTATCAAGTGCTTTTCTTGGAATGGTGTGTTTTTTTGCCTCCATGCATAATGCCTTTTTATATGACCAAACAACTCAATCTTTGTTTCATCAGTCCACAGGATCTTCTTCCAAAATGTAACTGGCTTGTCCAAATGTGCTTTTGCATACCTTAGGCCACTGTTTGTGGAGTGCTTGCAGAAACGGCTTCTTTCGCATCACTCTCCCATACAGCTTCTCCTTGTGCAACGTGCGCTGTAT
Organism: Anomaloglossus baeobatrachus; assembly: GCF_048569485.1. Lineage (NCBI taxonomy): Eukaryota > Metazoa > Chordata > Amphibia > Anura > Aromobatidae > Anomaloglossus > Anomaloglossus baeobatrachus. The sequence continues at coordinate 483,901,209 of NC_134355.1, forward strand.
TGTTGACCGATGCACATTGACACCATCTGCAGCAAGATGAAGCTGCAGGTCTTTGGAGGTGGTCTGTGGATTGTCCTTGACTGTTCTCACCATTCTTCTTCTCTGCCTTTCTGATATTTTTCTTGGCCTGCCACTTCTTGGCTTAACAAGAACTGTACCTGTGTTCTTCCATTCCCTTACTATGTTCCTCACAGTGGAAACTGACAGTTTAAATCTCTGAGACAACTTTTTGTATCCTTCCCCTGAACAACTATGTTGAATAATCTTTGTTTTCAGATCATTTGAGAGTTGTTTTGAGGAGCCCATGATGCCACTCTTCATAGGAGATTCAAATAGGAGAACAACTTGCAAGTGGCCACCTTAAATACCTTTTCTCATGATTGGATACACCTGCCTATGAAGTTCCAAGCTCAATGAGGATACAAAACCAATTTAGTGCTTTAGTATGTCAGTAACAAGTAGTTAGGAGTGTTCAAATCAAGAAATTGATAAGGGTGCCCATACTTTTGAACCGGTCAAATTTTGTTTAAATGCGGATTGCACATTTTCTGTTAGTACAATAAACCTAATTTCAATCCAGAAATATTACTCAGTCCATCAGTTATTAGATATATGAAACTGAAATAGCTGTTGCAAAAACCCAAATTGTTATAAAGAAAAAAGGTTAACATTAATAGGGGTGCCCAAACTTTTTCATATGACTGTATGTCTGCAGCAAAGTTGCATCTTTTTGCAGAAATACCTTACCGAAATGGCGTAAAAAATGTGGGTTTTTGTGCAATTTTCTGCCAACAAATGCAGATTCGGTACTGGAATTTATGCACCAAACTTCCACACCAAATCTGCATCTTCTGGAAACAAATGCATCAAAAACGCATCGAGTTTAGATGTGGTTTTTTTTGCCAGAGGATACAGATTTAGTGCATGAATTTGGTGTATTTGGTGTATAAATATCAGCCCCAAATCTGCATCTCATGGCAAAAAACGCGGTTTACGTGTGGTATTCTGCCAGGAGATACAGAGTTGGTGCAAAAATGTCCGCACCAGATTTCTGCACCAAATTTGCTTATCCAGGCAGAAAATCGCATGGAAAAGGTGTCAAAATTGCAATTTTTGTGCAATTTTCTGCCAGGAGATACAGCTTTGGTGCTGTAATTTATACCAAGGAAGAAAAAAAGTGAATGGTCCAGCTTCCAGTAAACTTGATCTAATAAAATCCAAAAATGTAATGGATTTCTTTAACAATACAATCACTAGTTCTCATATACTGTATATATTTAGAAGAAATCCCCATTGATGGAACTGGAATCCCAGACGCGTTTCGATCAGAACTGATCTTAAACTCTGTGAGTACTTTTTAAGTGATTGTATTTTTAAAGAATCCCATTAAAATTTTGGATTTTATTTAATCAAGTTCACTGGAAGCTGAATTATTCACTCATTTTTTTTTCCCTTGGTATTACGCTGAGACAGCAGCAGGATCCTGTGCTTCCAGACATCAGAGCTAAAGATGTTAATTGTGGCGTGAGCTGGACTTTTTTCGTATTCTCCCTGTAATTTATATACCAAATTTCTGCACCAAATCTGCATCTCCTTGCAAAAAAGATGCGTTTTTTTGCCAGAAGATGCACATTTGGTGCAGGAATTTGGTGTATAAATTCCTGCGCCAGATCTGCATGTCATGGCAAAAGATAATGTAGTTTTGTGAAAGGAGATGCAGGTCTCATTGAACTCAATGAGTTCACAAGAGGTGAGGTCACAGAGTTCAATTAGTTCACCTGAGGTGAGTTTACCAGTGGTCACCGGTGGGGGACCATGGGATCCTCCAGCTGTCACTATAGGTAAACTCAGTGTCTGCCTGAAGCCGCAGCTGGCATCATATTCTGAAATATATCCGCACGCTGTGAAAGTATGTAACAGAGTTGGGATTGTCGTGGGACTTCATATGGATTACATCGGATCTGCAAGGGTGTTCTTGGGGTTAATAAAGGGGTGAAATAGGTTGTATTTTACTTCAAATAAAGGATTTTTTGTGTTTGTGTTTTATTTCTTTTCAGTTACAGGATTAGTAATGGGCAGGGGCTAATAGACCCCTCCCCATTACTAATACAGGGCTTTATGGCAGCTGCCAAATCACAGCTGTCATTAACCCCTTATATTACTGTAATTGCCACTGCACCAGGGAAATGAGCCTGGTAATGCGCTGGAATTGTCACATCTAATCAATGAGACAATTCTGGGCAGCTGTGGGCTGGTATTTTTAGGCAGGGGGGAGCTATATTGATGGCTCCTCCCAACCTGATAATACCAGCTCCCATCAGTCTGCTTTACCATGGCTGGATATTAAAAATGAGGGGACCTCTTTTTTCTGTCTTTGGGGAGACCTCTGTCTTTTTTCCCCCTCTATTTTGATATCCACCCACAGAAAAGCTCATAGGTGGGGGCTGAAGCTGGCAGCTGTTGTTTTACCTACACTGTCTACCAAAATAGGGTGGGAACCTGTGTCAGTTTTTTAAAACTATTTGTTTTTACACTACTATACAGCCAACTGACTGCAACCAATCACAGATGTGGACACAGGGTGGGAGGCATGTATAGCAGTCTGCAGCCAATCACAGATACTGGCACAGACAGTGGGCCTGGAATGCAGTGAATATTGATGAACCTTAGTAAGCAGGCATAACAAAGTCTGACTGCAGCGTGATTCTCCAGGAAACAAGGTATGTATAACTACCCTGCTCTTACTACCATTTATCTTCTATTTGCAGCACTCTAGCACTTACTACAGCCATTTCACAGCCCAGAACTTCTCGTCCCCATTGACTTGTATGGGGTTTGTTGTTCGGGGATCAAGTTTGGACATCAATCTCGAATTTTCATTTAGTTTGTGCTGATTCAACGAACTTGAATATCCACGTGTTCGCACATCACTAATGGGGAGTTGTAGCTATGCACCTGAGCCAATGAGGCCCTCACCAATTCATTGAAAGTTGAGACTAGTTGTGAATGACAGTTTACTATTGGGCATGCTACAGTGCTTAATGTTCTATTTAAAGGGTTTGTCCAGGTTTGTGATGAATGTCTGCAGACTTCAGTCTTCTGAATAATCTTAGCTTGCGTTTTGCACATTTTTGCAGGATTTTACCTTCCAAGTGGCAATAGTGAACTTTCATGTGAGTGCAAGAATGTGATTTGCATTCTTCTGGTCACATCACAACTAGACATTTCCAGCATCACTTCACGCTTGTTGAGTGAGGCAGTGCATGTTTAGTTGGCACATGACTGCATGTTTGCAAATCAAATTCTTGCAGTTTAATGACCTATTATTCTCACCGCTGGCTCACGAGAATCCAGACAGCATGCAGTGCATATGCTGCGAGAATTCAGAAGTAGTCTGCAGTCATGTAGAGTGACTGCAGACTTTCATCACAAACTTCCATTACCCCTTTAATACTAGTTTAATGCTACTAACATAAAAAAAAATAAACCAGAGCAGTAAAAATGGACCTCATTGAAAAATTAAGAGGCAACAACTTCAAATAGCATATGACACAGACAAGGAAAGACAGAAGTCTTTAAATTTGCCTAAGTAAATACATACATCCCAGGGTCAAGAATTGACACTAAAAAGCACTATAATAAACATTAATATTTATTGTACAAAAATTGCACGGGATATAGATACAATAGATTAAAGCATTAAAGGCAGGAGATTGACAAACAAGGGTGAAAAAATCCCCATGTAGAGCCACATGCAAAAATACAAACAGCTCCCAGAAAAAAAATATGCTGTATAATAATCTCATAAATAGGTGGGGGGGATTAGCAGCAAGACACCCCAGTACCGGTTAATATGAACAGAGTCAGGAGCCTGGATGCTAAACATCCAGTAAACAAGGGTTGTCAGAGCAGCCCATAGCACTGGTATAAGGGAGCTTTCCAGAATTGTAAAAATCACATTTGGATGCACATGGGGACAAGTCCCAACACGTGTTTCGTGTGGCTTCCTCAGGGGACCGTGGACAACAGACAAAATGGGTGAGTATATATGCATGCCGTGACCTGATGGAATCTGCAACACCTGTCGCAATTAGGAGATTCAGAGATGCATTGCATTGGCGAGGGCGGCTAATCCGGCGTCCACTGGGTTGGGGAAACCCCCTCATGACGTCAAATTACCCAGAGGACGCTAGATGGAGAGCCGCGCCCGCCGCACACACGCTGTCCTCGAACCCTGGAAGTGCGACAGCAAATGCCATATTAGGTGCTGGCAGTAGTAAGGGCAAATCAAAGATGTAAAAAACGTCCCACAACAACATATTAACACACACACAAGTAAATAACAGGATGTAGTCTAAAGATCACCACAGCAGGGGCCTATTATCAGAGATTAAGTAGAGCATAATACATTTGAATATCTAATTATAAGCTATCAACACAATAACGGCATTCATTATATGGTGATCAGATAAGAGGCATGATGTAATGGTCACAGACAAGTGTGTTTCTGAGCAGTGGGACATCGACTCCAGATTCAACATGAGGAAATCCGGCAGGGGCATATAAAGACACAGGACAAAGTGAACTGTAAAAAAAAGACACAAAAGGGTATCGCATTACAAATAAAGCATTAAAAAATAAGTTTAAAAGACTCAAATAGAAAATCACACAGGAGCCCCGCAAACTAAGAGTCAAATAGACCCCTCTAAAAATAATTGATGGATTTAACAGCAAGAAAGACATGCTAATTACAAAAGTCTGTCTCATTTAAACCATCAGGCGCCACCGTCCCGAGGAGAAAAATCCAACGACACTCGACATGTGCCAGCGCCTTATGGATATCTCCACCCCTTAATCCAAGGTGCACACGATCGATCCCCCTGACCTTTAGGCCAGAGGGATCCGACCCGTGATGCATCCTAAAATGACGTGGGATAGTCTTAAGAGTTCCGATATCCTCGAGCTTAACTTGTTTGGCAGCAGCTATATCCCTAATATGCTCCCTTGTCCGGACCCTCAATTAACGACTCGTAAGCCCGACATATATTAAACTACCGTACATCCACACGTGGCATAATAGATTACGCCCGTGCTACTGCAGGAAATATAATGTCGGATTTCAAAGGTCTTGGTTCCGTTAGAGGAGGCAAAGGATGTAGCCCTGATGATATTGCCATGGCGGCATGCGAGGCATGAACCGCAGGGGTAAGACCCCCATCTAGGGCATCCTGTAGGAAATGGTAGCTCGGTTCGCGTGACATAGTGGCTATGAACCAGTATGTCATGCAAGCTCCGGCCACGATGAGCCATCATGAGAGGTCGCTCAGGCAACATCTCTTTCAACACTGGTTCGGTTTGTAAAACCGACCAGTGTTTAGTAAGAATTCGTCTGATATGGTCCCACTGATGGTTAAAGGACAAAATGAAATGGACCTTAGGTTCGACAGATCGTGTCTTCACCAGGTTGAATTTCAGCAAAAGTTGATATTGTGGTGCCAATTTAGCACGTCTATACTATATGCCTTCTTAATGGATCTTCCACTATAGACTCTCTCAGTGAATCTGTCACGCGTCTCACTGGCCCGATCCTCAAACAGAAGCCCATCAGAACAAATTTGCTTCAATCGAACAAATTGTCCTGTTGGCACGGCATTAATGGTAGATTTGGGATGGCCAGAGGATGCGTGTAACAGTGCATTCACTGAGGAGGGTTTACGATAGATATCAGTGGTTTAGACCCCCTTGTCACCAATAGATTTTGTGAGGTCCAAAAAGTCAACTTTGTCTGGATCAGCCCGGTAAGTAAGATAAATATTGTGGGAGTTGGAGTTCAAGTGACGCACAAAGTCCTCAAGCACTGGGGAGGTTCCCCCCAAATGACGAAAATGTCATCAATAAAGCGGAGCAAACACTGTACATGGGAGCTAGCAGGCACACCGCCGCCACACACCTCCCTCTCCCAGAAACCCAGCAAGAGGTTTGCGTACGATGGCACGCAAGCCGCTCCCATTGCAGTGTCGCGCCGCTGGAGGAAGAACGGTGAAGACATTGTGCGTCAGTATGAACTCCAATAATTCCAAAATGAGGGATTGCAAGATAGATTCCCAGTTACTCATGCTCAAGAAATACTCTACTGCCTGAAGGCCATGTTCATGACAGATGTTGGTATATAATGTCTCAACATCCAGTGTCACCAGTGACACTCCACCATCTACCGTTATACCATTTAGCCTCCTATGCACGTCCAAGGTGTTTCTAACATGGGAGGGCAGCGTCTCAACCAATGGTTGAAGGTAAAAATCAATACATTTGCAGGCCGCATCACACAGCCCTCCCATGCCAGAGACAATCGGACATCCCTGGGGAACCCGAGGGTTCTTGTGTATTTTTGGTAATAGATATAAGGTGGGTGTCACCGGCATCCTTGGAAGGAGACAGTCATAGACCTTCTTGTTAATAGTGCCGGAGGCAAGAGCATTCTCGAGTATTGATGTTAATTATGTCAGGAAGGTATTGGTTGGATTGGAAGGAAGTGCCTGTTAGAAATCAGCATTCTTCAGTTGTTCATAAATTTCGCGCTCATACATGGCGGTAGGCCATAACACCACGTTACCCCCGCTTATCCGCTGGTTTGATCACTACCCCATCTAAGGTTCTTAATTCTTCAAGGGCCTTTTGATGTCTCACAGAGAGATTGTTAATCGGATGTCTTTTAGAGAGTGCCTTAAGATCTCCCATGACTAAGTCGTGGAAGATCTGGACCTGTGGGCACAGCGAAAAAGGGGGGAACGTGGTGGAGCGTGGATACAAATGTATAAGGATAATTACAGAAACCTCACCCGGCGCCTGACCCTCCAATTCCTCAAGAGTGCGTATGGCCTCCATCCGGATGAGGTCGAGAAGAAGACTTGGCTTTGAATTTTTGGAGTGCAATTTATGAAGGACAAGCTTCCTGAGGTAGAGGTTCAGAGCCTTTGAAACTGTAAAAAGATTGAGGTTAGAGTCAAGTACAAAACTTAAGCCCAATTTCAATACTTCAACCTGATCATTAGTTAACTCTACTTTTGAGAGATAAATCACCTCCAACTCATTCGTATTGCCCTTCTTCATAGATGTAGATGGACCTGATCCAGGTTTGGCATGACCAGGGGGTGCCTTACCTGGTCTGGTCTTACCAGCAAAACCTCTGGTAATGGGTCTAGATGTAGATTCAGTCGCCAAATTTTCATCTTCCACTGATGAGATGGAGGAGGCCGACACAGACGCAGAGAGGCCAACAACATGTCTCTTGCGACGTGTTATTCCCTTCCAGCGATAAATTTGCTGATTCTTATAATCTGTAGCATCACGATGGTATTTTTTGGTCTTGGTAGTGACCAACTCCTTCTCCCATTTAACAAATTCTTTATTCATGGTCTCATTGAACTTAGAAAGTTCCAGAGGAGTTAGCTCATTGGACAGGCATTCCTGTAAAATAGTAATCTCTAAATCAATGTCACGGAGAGAAGTCTCATTATTTTTGATAAGCAGTTGCATAAAGGTCCTGGAGCATGTAGTAGCTGTGTCCTCCCAGTCCTTTTTGAAAACCTCATCCGTGACATTGAAGGAGGGAAAAACCTGTATTCTCAGACCTCTGGGTATCAGTCCCCGTTCAACATAACGTTGCATGAAGGCCTTATTCCACCAAAGTCTCATTCTGCGGTTAAGTAGAAGTTTGGTTTGGTTGCAGAGCTCTCTGTATGATCTAGAGTCGGCAAGGTTGTTCACATCACCCTCAATGTCAAAAACCTGATTGAGTTGGGTCTGCCACGTGGATTCACCGGCTTTACAATCCATACTGCTCAGAAACAACACTGTGAAAAAACACAGAAGGACATGGATTAAATAAAGCAGAGCAGTAAAAATGGACCTCAGTGAAAAATTAAGAGGCAACAACTTCAAACAGCATATGACACACACAAAGAAAGACAGAAGTCTTTAAATTTGCCTAAGTAAATAGATACATCCCAGGGTCAAGAATTGACACTAAGGGCTGGTTCACACTAAGCGACAGCGATAACGAGGTCGCTGTTACGTCACCATTTTCTGTGACGTAACAGCGACCTTGTAAGTCGCTGTTATGATCGCGGCTTAGCTGTCAAACACAGCAGCCGAAGCAGCGATAATAACCGCGAGAGCAGGGAGCCGCGCACACTGCTTAGCGCTGGCTGCTTGCTCTCCTAGCTACAGTACACATCGGGTTAATTAACCCGATGTGTACTGCAGCTACATGTGCAGAGAGCCAGAGCCGGCAGCACAGGCAGCGTGAGAGCTGCGGAGGCTGGTAACTAAGGTAAATATATATTATATATATATATATATATATAAATAATAGATGTTTACCCTGGTTACAGCTTACCACAGCTGCCAGATGCCGGCTCCTGCTGCCTGCTTGCTTCATTTCGTCGCTCTCTCGCTGTCACACACAGCGATCTGTGTGTCACAGCGGGAGAGCGGCTTTGAAGAAAATGAACCAGGGCTGTGTGTAACGAGCAGCGATCTCGCAGCAGGGGCCAGATCGCTGCTCAGTGTCACACACAGCGAGATCGCTAATGAGGTCACTGTTGCGTCACCAAAACCGTGCCGTAGCAGCGATTTCGGTAGCGATCTCGCTATGTGTGAAGCACCCCTAAAGCCCGCTACACACGCTTCAATATATCTCACAATCCGTCGTTGGGGTCAAGTTGTAAGTGACGCACATCCGGCATCGTTTGTGAGGTATCTGCGTGTGACATCTACGTGCGATCAGGATTGAACGCAAAACCGTTGATCGCAAACACATCGTATCTTTGTCTAGAATTGAGCGTTTTGTTGCACGAACCTAGTCAATTGTAACGTGTGACATCCCTCATACGATTTTGGTGTCTGATGCTATGTGCGCAGGTGTGCGCTCTGCACCGCAGCTTAAAAAAGGTCCGCTTCAGAGCGCAGCTGAAAAGCTGCGTTCTGAAGCGCCTCACAATGTCTGTCATTCACTAATCTCTGTCAGTCGGTCACTATCTCTGTCCCTCACTCTCTGTCCATGTCAGTCTATCCCCCTCTCTCATATACTCACCGATCCCCGATCCCCGGCGCTGCACGGCGTTCACACTGCTCCGGCGGCTTTTACTCTTTTGAAAAAGCCGGCCGCCCATTAAACAATCTCGTATTCCCTGCTATCCCCGCCCACCGGCGCCTATGATTGGTTACAGTGAGACACGCCCCCACGCTGAGTGACAGGTGTCACACTGCACCCAATCACAGCAGCCGGTGGGCGTGTCTATACTGTGTAGTGAAATAAATAATTAAATAATTAAAAAAAAACGGCGTGCGGTCCCCCCCAATTTTAAAACCAGCCAGATAAAGCCATACGGCTGAAGGCTGGTATTCTCAGGATGGGGAGCTCCACGTTATGGGGAGCCCCCCAGCCTAACAATATCAGCCAACAGCCGCCCAGAATTGCCGCATACATTAGATGCGACAGTTCTGGGACTGTACCCGGCTCTTCCCGATTTGCCCTGGTGCGTTGGCAAATCGGGGTAATAAGGAGTTATTGGCAGCCCATAGCTGACAATAAGTCCTAGATTAATCATGTCAGGCGTCTATGAGACACCTTCCATGATTAATCTGTAAATTACAGTAAATAAACACACACACACCCGAAAAAATCCTTTATTAGAAATAAAAAACACAAACATATACCCTGGTTAACCACTTTAATCAGCCCAAAAAAGCCCTCCATGTCCGGCGTAATCCAGGATGATCCAGCGTCGCTTCCAGCGCTGCTGCATGGAGGTGACCGGAGCTGCAGAACAGCAGAAGACACCGCCGCTCCGGTCACCTCCACACAGCAACTGAAGACAGCCGTGCGATCAGCTGAGCTGTCAGTGAGGTTACCCGCTGTCACTGGATCCAGTGGTGGCCGCGGGTAACCTCAGTGACAGCTCAGCTGATCGCGCTACTCACCTCAGTTGCTGCGTGGAGGTGAGAGGAGCGGCGGTGAGTAGCCCGATCAGCTGAGCTGTCACTGAGGTTACCCGCGGCCACCGCTGGATCCAGTGACAGCGGGTAACCTCAGTGACAGCTCAGCCAATCGCGCGGCTGTCTTCAGTTGCTGTGTGGAAGTGACCGGAGCGGCTGTGTATTCTGCAGCTCCGGTCACCTCCATGCAGCAGCGCTGGAAGCGACGCTGGATCATCCTGGATTACGCCGGACATGGAGGGCTTTTTTGGGCTGATTAAAGTGGTTAACCAGGGTATATGTTTGTGTTTTTTATTTCTAATAAAGGATTTTTTCGGGTGTGTGTGTTTATTTACTGTAATTTACAGATTAATCATGGAAGGTGTCTCAGACGCCTGACATGATTAATCTAGGACTTATTGTCAGCTATGGGCTGCCAATAACTCCTTATTACCCCGATTTGCCAACGCACCAGGGCAAATCGGGAAGAGCCGGGTACAGTCCCAGAACTGTCGCATCTAATGTATGCGGCAATTCTGGGCGGCTGTTGGCTGATATTGTTAGGCTGGGGGGCTCCCCATAACGTGGAGCTCCCCATCCTGAGAATACCAGCCTTCAGCTGTATGGCTTTATCTGGCTGGTTTTAAAATTGGGGGGGACCGCATGCCGTTTTTTTAAATTATTTAATTATTTATTTCACTACACAGTATAGAGACGCCCACCGGCTGCTGTGATTGGGTGCAGTGTGACACCTGTCACTCAGCGTGGGGGCGTGTCTCACTGTAACCAATCATAGGCGCCGGTGGGCGGGGAAAGCAGGGAATACGAGATTGTTTAATGGGCGGCCGGCTTTTTCAAAATAGTAAAAGCCGCCGGAGCAGTGTGAATGCCGTGCAGCGCCGGACATCGGGGATCGGTGAGTATATGAGAGAGGGCTGCTCAATTCAGTTACTCAGGAGTTTAGCGGTCACCGGTGAGTCCTTCAGGGGTGACCGCTAATCAGGACGCGACACAGACAGAGCCGCAGCATGACAATGAAGTCGGGTGAAGTTCACCCGAGATCATTCTGACAGTGCGGCTCTGTCTGTGTCTGCTGTCAACTACCATTCACCGCTGCTACATGGCTGTCTGTGTCTGCTGTCATCTGCCATTCAGCTCTGCTGCATGGCTGTCTGTCTGCTGTCAGCGGCCATGTAGCAGAGCTGAATGGCAGATGACATAGTTAAAATGCATCCCTACACATTACACACGCTTGTCAAGTCAATAAATAATAAAAAAAAAAAGGTGCCCAATGCATACGTCACAGAACACATGATCTAAAGGATCGCACACAAAATTGATCAATTTAACATAGACTACTAACGCTCGTGTGACAGCAAATGAACGACCTACATGCAATCGCATAAGATCCCGTATGCAACCTGGGCGTGTCACATCGCAAATGCGATTGTACAACTAATTGCAACGTGTAAAGTGGGCTTAAGGCTCTGTGTGCACGTAGCGTTCTGTCCCTGCAGAAATTTCTGCAGCGATTTGAACAGCACACGTGCGCTTCAAATCGCTGCAGAAAGAGTCCGTAATGAAAAAAAAGCCGATTCCATGCGCTCGTCTCCTGCATAATCCTTATAGATTATGCTGGGGACGCAGGACGCATGCAGTTACGCTGCGGTGCAGATTGCAGCGTAACTGCATGCAAATACGCAACGTGCGCACATAGCCTAAAAAGCACTATAATAAACATTAATATTTATTGTACAAAAAGTGTACGGGATATAGATACAATAGATAAAAGCATTAAAGGCAGGAGATTTACAAACAAGGGTGAAAAAATCCCCATGTAGGGCCACATGCAAAAATACAAACAGCTCCCAGGCAAAAAATATGAGGTATAATAATCCCATAAAAAGGGGGGGGAAGAAAAAAAACAACAAAAAAAAAACATAGTAACCCTTAACTTGTCAGAAGGGGGCAACACTTTATTAATATAGCTAGGAAACAATAGCAGCACAGGAATACATTGTTAGAGCCTATATCAGTGCAGATACACATTACCAGAACCACCAGCAGAACAGAAGTACATCACTACCACCATCAGTACAGAACTAAATAACTAGCACCATCAGAAGTACAAAAATACATCACCAGAACACCATCATTACATAAATAAATCATCAGAACCACCACCAGCAGATGAATACATCACTAGGACCACGATAATTACATGAATAACTCACCAAAACTACCATATGTATATGAATACAACACCTGAACCACCATCAGTATGTGACTTCAACACCAGTACGTGGTATATCAAGTGTAATGTCAGGCCAGACCTATATAAATTTGCATTGCAAAAAACGGACCACTCCCACTATGTCCTTAATAACGATAAGGAGATACTGGGAGTTGTTTTTATCAGTCATCATCAGACTGTGGACCATACAGGAACCACAGTATTGATGAGAATTAGTCACTATCAGAAACATTTACTTCCAGGTACCTTATAAATGACATCTTCTCCGATTAGAGTTGTTATCTTTCTTTTCTCCTCCATGTTGTCCAGGTGCCATGATGACATTCCACATCCACAGCTTATCTCTGGAGACCTCCATCTGTCTTCTACAGCACATCGCGATATGGTGGCCTTAAAAATGACAACATGATTATAATGCTCCTGAATAAAAATATCGGCCTTACAGTATGCACTTAAATAAATAACTGCCCCTCAGTGTGTTCCTTGCAAAAAACATGACCCACACACTATCCCTCTTATGGTTATTGCCCTTCAAACTGCCCTCTCCTTTTCATACTGAGCCCTTTCTTAACACTATCCTCCCACATCTTAGTTCCCCTATAGTGTCCAGTCTCTATACTGTGCTCCCTTATCATACTCCCCCCTCCTCAGCATAGTGTCCCCATATGCTACCTCCTCTCCTTACTGCTCCCTCACAATATCTATCCTGTTCCCCCACACACTTTTCTCCTCAATAGGATCTCCTCACACATTTCCCCCCTGCCTCACACTTTCTCCTTACGTTACCCCCTCACTTACCATACTGTCTCCTCAGATATGTACCCCGTCATGCTCTATACTGTCTCTTCATACATCTCCCCTCACGCCCCATTCTGTTTCAGTACCTATACCCCTACTCCTCTTACTCTTTCCTCACACATTCCCTATTCCCACCTCTTACTGACTCCTCACACATATTCCAGTCCCTTGTGCACCACATTGACCCCCCCCCCCCACTCTCCATACTGTCTAATACAGTGTTTCTCAACTCCAGTCCTCAAGACCCATCAACAGATCATGTTTTCAGGTTTTCCTCAATCAGGTTTTCAGGATTTCCTTAATGTTGCACAGGTGATGGAATTATTCCCTGTCTAACATTGAGGAAAACCTGAAAACATGATCTGTTGGTGGGTCTTGAGGACTGGAGTTGAGAAACACTGGTCTAATACATCCTTCTTCCTCATACTATTTTCACATTTATTCCCCCTGCTCCTCATACTGTTTCCTTACAAATTCCACACTCCCCGTACTGTCTCCCCCACTTTCCTTATACTATGTATTCACCAATTCTCCCCTCTTCTCCTCCACAAACTGCTTCCACAACCATTTATTCCTCCTCCGCGCCTCATACTATTTCTACAATCATCCCCTCTTTGCTCCCCATATTGTTTCCATAGACATTCCCCTCCTGCTCCCCATATTGTTTCCATAGCCTTTCCCCACTGCTCCCCATATTATTTCCACAGAAATTTCTACCTGCTCTCCATATTTTTTTCACAACCATACCCCTGCTCCCAAAACTTTTTTCACAACCATCCCACATGCCGCTACCCATATTGTTTCTACAGCTTTCCCCCTTCACTATATTGTTTCCACAGCCATTCCCCCATCCTACTTACCATATTGTTTCCACAGATATTCTGCCTACCCCTCCTTACAATAAATCTTTGCTTCCTTCAGATCCACTGGAGCCTTTACCAGACTGACTTACCTTGTGCCTCTGTAGTCCCGGAGAGTGACCTCAGCAGTGTGATCAATGACCGGATTACGCTTCTGACATCGCCCTGACCCATAAGCGCACCTTGTGCTGTCATATCAGGCTGCCTGAAGGCTGCACCCGGGGCAAATGTGTAATGCCCACAAAGGGATGACATTAATGTGAATTTTGTACACGTGATTTTGGTACTTGAAGTTTGCACTGTTTTACATGAGAGATGAAACAGACAGACACCAAATAGTTAACATAACTGCTGTTACCTCAGAGTTTAGCCTGTGTACTAGTGATGGACAGTCCGGCTCTTTTTGGTGATCCGGTTCCCATGGCTCCGCTCACCAAAAAGAGCCGGCTCATTCGGCTCTTTCTGGGCTCCTTATTAAATATGTGTTCACCCCAGGTGAACACATATTTAAGATTATAGCGATGCCGCTGAAACCCCGCCCACCCGCGGCTAAACTCCGTCCACTTACAATGGGACTTATTAGGTCACTGAGTGGGCGTGGTTTAGGTGTGGGTGAGCGTGGTTTAGGCGTGGGTGGGCGTGGTTTCAGCAGCGAAAAGAGCAGTTTAGCGATTTTAGTGGCTCACTTTGGGGATCCGGATCCTGCCAGTCACAGCAGGGAGCCGGATCTTTGTGTCGGATAGTTCATGACCGACACATCACTACTGTGTACAGTTAGAGCTCAGCCAGTGCACATCGTCAGCAACATGTAGGGAAAGTCTAACCCAACTCCAGTGGGCTAAGTGGAAACAGATTGACCTGAAGCCACATGTAGTATCTTTGAGGACTGCACCCTTTAGACAGATGTAAAGCCTTGGTCTGCACAGCACCCTAGCCTACGAGAAACTTAAAGCTGTTGGACACAGGAGTAGAGGCCAACAGAGATCGGCTGTAACATGGCAGTGACATCCCTTGCACACCCCCAGCCATGCATGTGCTTTTTAGAGATGAGCGATGTTCGAATCGAACCGTTCACCAATTTCAAATTTGAGTTGTTTTGGGCCAAGTTCGAGTCGTTCGACGAACTCGAACAATTTGCTTCACGTTCGAGTTACCGTTCGATAACGGTTCGATCACCAAAAGCGTAGCTAGTTACTAGCTGGCTTTTCACTGTAATACTGTCAGTCACTGTTAATAATGATATAAAAATTCAGCGTATAGTGTGCGAGCGGGACGGGGTTTAGATCAGTGCTGCTGAGTGCTGAAAGAATGGCGATCGCCATTTTTTTTTCCTAACCACGCGTACAGTGGGGCGGGCCAGGCTGTCAGCCAATCACAGACAGACACACACACACACACAGCAAAGTGGATTTTTGCCAGACAAGCAAGGGCATGTTTCATTGGCTGTGAATGTCACATGTCCTTGCCCTTTAAGACCCGCCCATTTTCCCCATCGCCGCCATTATCTCAGTGCTGCGAGTGTGTGTCAGTCACCACTCCCGCTGCCGCTGTGGGCGCTATAAAGTGCAATCGAGACATCGGTTTAGGGAGTAGGGACTAGTTGTAATTTCAGGCTTTTTCAGGGCTAGACTAGAGCAGTTCATAGCCATTTTTGCTAGGCAGGTCTGTGCCAGCGCTGTGCAATTGTTTTTCACAGCGTATGTCTAAATCAGCACAGGCAATTCTTTGGGGCATAGTATCAGTGTCTGTGATAGTCAGTGACGTACCACTTCTGTCAAGAAAGCTACACCAGCTCTCCATTTCTGCTATACAATTTTTAACTGCAGGTAGTCCAAGCAATTCTTTGGGGCATAGTATCAGTGTCTGTAAAAGTCAGTGACGTACCACTGCTGTCAAGAAAGCTACACCACCTCTCCATTTCTGCTACACAATTTTTAAATGCAAAAAGTGCAGGAAATTCTTTGGGGTATAGTATCAGTGTCTGTGAAAGTCAGTGACGTACCACTGCTGTCAAGAAAGCTACACCACCTCTCCATTTCTGCTACACCACCTCTCCATTTCTGCTACACAATTTTTAACTGCAGGTAGTCCAGCCAATCTGTGAGGAAGGTGCAGGCGTAGATATAATGTTGTCTTCATCCAAAGGTGGTGGGTTTATTTATAGTTACAAGGCACAGCGATGGGGGCCTCATGTGCCCCTCGTATGCAAATTTATTTTTAGGTTTCTGGGAACGCCACTTATTTTCTGGCGATATTACATCTGCAGTATCGGGAGTTCAGGAATGGATGCATTACATTGATGATATTTGGTTTCTTTGGTCTGGATCGGAGGGCGATTTAGTTGAGTTCATGAATGAGCTCAACAATAACGAACTGAATATCAAACTCACTTACAAATATGGCAGACGTCTTGAGTTTCTGGACCTCCAAATTGAGGTCTTGGATGACGGCTTCATACACACTGATGTGTATCGCAAGCCGACTGCAACAAATTCGTTGTTGCATGCCACCTCATCCCATTTGCCCTCCCTTATTCATGGTATCCCTATCGGACAATTTTTGAGGGCCAAAAGAATATGTTCCAGCGAAATGACCTTCGAATCTCAATCTAGAGATATCTCCCGCAGATTCATCGAACGTGGATATAGCAGGAGAAGTATCAAGATTGGTACAAACGTGCCAAGAATAGTAATAGAACTGATCTCCTCTTTGCACCCCCAAATAAATCCAAAGAGGGGCCTGATGTGACCAGAGTAATAACAACATATAACTCCCAGTGGAGGGATTTCAAGGCCATTTTGGAAAAACATTGGAGTATTTTATGTACTGATCCAATTTTGAAGAACTATATCCCCCCAAAACCATCTTTGGTGGCTAGGCGCTCCCGTAATTTACGAGATATTCTTGTGCACAGTCACTATGAGGCCCGTCTAAAAACTAAAAACAAAGAAGTCTCCAATCCCCTAAATGGTTTTTTCCCGTGTGGCCTTTGTAAGGCCTGCGGGAATTGTGTCAAAACAAAATTTTTCAAAAACCATGACGGCACACGCAGGTATGCTATTTGGAAGACACTTAGCTGCTCATCGAGCGGCGTGATATACCAGACTGAATGCCCCTGTACCAAGATATATGTTGGTCTTACGACACGAGAATTTAAAGTCAGGGCTTTGGAACATCTTAAAGATATTAGGAATGCCCGTACAATAGAAAATCCGTCTTTACTTAAGACGTTACCAAGACACTTCAAAAGATATCATGACTTCAATCCGAATGGTTTGAGGCTCCGTGTCATTGACCAAATTCATCTCGGACCAAGGGGAGGGGACCTCGCTCAAGCTTTGGGTAGATTAGAATGTAGATGGATCTACAGGTTGGGATCCTTAACTCCACAAGGTTTGAATAAAACTGAAGGCTTTGGTTCCTTTTTATAGTCTCTCCTACATAGCCCATTAAGGTCTTGTCTGTTTCGGGAGATAATTTTAATATCAGCTCTTCTTATAGTTGCACCACGGTTTTCTTTTATGGGTGGGTATGGTTTTAGTCCAGGTCAATCGTTTTCTGTTTTAATTTTTCTTCCTTTTTTTTCTCTGTTTTAGCCCTAGATGAGCAGTCTAATGTGCGTTTATACGAGATCACGCTCCTGGCAAATTACCTCTGTTTGCAAGCAACAAGTTCTAGATTGATTCGAAACATCTATTGTGGTGAAGCTGATATGAACTTTCATATATTTCAGAATTATTATTCCTAATGCGGCTTTTCTAATAATATTTGTTACTGGGGAACCTTGTCGTGATTAAAATATATTTAGTTGTTGGGGATAATTCTATACCATGTGCAATCCCTTTTATATTTACTGCCTGTTTATATAAGCAGCAGAATTTATAGATATTAATTATGAATGTATGAGGACTTGTACATGGTTATAATGCATTTGTTGTTTAACATTTAAATGGTCTTTTCCACATAGATAACGTCTACAATGTAATGTATGTATGGACATTTGCATATGTGCGTGTATATGCTGAACTAACTTTGCTTCTGGCAGTTGTTTTCGTATATTGATTGCAATCTAATTATAATAGAGACATTGCCAATCTCCCCTGTATTCAAAATACCTTGCGATGTATGCCATATTGGTACTAAGTTCCATCTTGCTGGTAGTGCGCGTGCGCCGGTCTCCGCTCCTCACACTTCCTGGTATGCACCTTATTTGGGACATTGCGTGCCACGCTGCGTTCCAGCGCGCGCATCCAGGAAAGTGAACTTGATAGAGGTAGGCGGGGACTGCCCCACGCGCCGACATCACCAGCATCATGTGACAGGGGCGTGTGTGGAGGCTTGTTTGGACTGCTCCTGTCATTGGCTGCTCTACGAAGTTAAATGCCTGGACATCTCCCCACCCTGACACGCCCCTTTTGAAGAAGCGAGGCGAAACGGCGTCAGGGGTGGTGGAGCGCTCGCCCAGTTTACCCTTCTCTCCAGGTATATGATCATTGATTGTATTATGCAATGTTTTCTCTCAGCGGTTTGCCATGATTGTTTGTTTGATATGCTGGTTACTAACCGATATGACTCACAGTGTTTCATGATAAACCATAGGTGCTTGCTGAATGTTAATTAGCCTTGTGAGGTTTTGTTTTTTACCACCTTCTCACCAGCACAGAGATTTATGCAGGTGCAAACCAGTGTGGGATTTGCACACTGACAATAGGTTCAAAGATTGATTATTTAATAATTTATACATCATCTGTTGCTGATGGGCAGGTGTTATAATTAGAGATGAGCGAACCGGTCGCGGTTCGGCTCGAGGTCGGTTCGCCGAACGGAGCTCCCGGTCGAGTTCGGTTCATCGAACGTTCGACGAACCGAACTCGAACCAATAGGCTATAATGGGAGGCAATCACAAACACATAAAAATGCATTATAAATGTACACATACAGTTAATAAACATTGCCATAACACTTACCGGTCCCCGCGATCCCTCCTGCACTCTGTCTCCTGCCGCTATTCCATCCGATGATCGCTGAATCCTCCCGGTGACCGGCACTGCCAGCAGAGATGCAGGACCTATCGTGACGTCAAAATAGCCATGTGACCAGTCACGTGGCTATTATCTCATTGGCTACAGACTGGTCACATGACTATGACGCGTCATGTAGGACCTGCGAGTGCATCTCTCCGGTACATTTGTGTATCGCCGTGTACCGGCGACATGCTCTAGCACACGGTCGACTCCCCGTTCCGTTAGGGACCGGCTGACACAGCTGGTCATTAACGGAGATCACCGTTGCCATAGCAACACAGTTAGCGGTGACGTCATCGCTAACCGCGGCTCCGGGAGCACCGTTGCTATGGTAACGCGTCTGTCAGCGTTACCGCTGTTACCGCTAGCAGCACTGATCACTCACGGAGTGAAGGCTGCACGCTGCTTCTCGTGCAGCTTTCACGGAGTGAATGCTCCACGGGAAGCAGCGTCTTCCCCATGCAGCAGTGATGTAGCAAAGCTGCATTTGTTGAACGAGAAAGACAGAAGAGCAGGATCGTGGAGGGCTGACAGGGGGTAATAAAGATGGAGTCTCTAATGTGTCTGTGTATTTATTTCTATTAAAAAATGTTTTCTCTGTGTGGTGTCTTTTTTTTAACCCTTTATTGGAGATTCTTAATGACCGGGTCAAACGTGCCTGACATTAAGAATCTCTGGCTTAATACTGGCTAGTAAAACAAAGCCAATATTAACTCATGATTACCCAACAAGCCACCCGGCTCCAGGGCTGTTGGAAAAGTTGGATACAGCGCCAGATGATGGCGCTTCTATGAGAGCGCCATTTTGTGGGACGGCTGCGGACTGAAATTCGCAGCAGAGGCGCCCAGAAACCTCGGGCTAACCTGTGCCGCGGATTCCAATCCCCAGCTGCCTAGTTGTACCTGGCTGGACACAAAAATGGGGCGAAGCTCACGTCATTTGTTTTTTAATTATTTCATGAAATAAGTTAAATAATTAAAAAAAAAGGGCTTCCCTATATTTTTGGTTCCCAGCCGGGTACAAATAGGCAACTGGGGGTTGGAGGCAGCCCGTGGCTGCCTGCTGTACCTGGCTAGCATACAAAAATATGGCGAAGCCCACGTCATTTTTTTGGTGGGCAAAAAACTTCTGCATACAGTCCTGGATGGAGTATGCTGAGCCTTGTAGTTCTGCAGATGCTGTCTGCTCTTCTTCATACAGACAGACAGCAGCTGCAGAACTACAAGGCTCAGCATACTCCATCCAGGACTGTATGCAGAAGTTTTTTGCCCCCTGAAAAAATTATGTGGGCTTCGCCATATTTTTGTATGCTAGCCAGGTACAGCAGGCAGGTACGGCTGCCCCCAACCGCCAGTTGCCTATTTGTACCCGGCTGGGAACCAAAAATAAAGGGAAGCCCTTTTTTTATTATTTCATGAATTTCATGAAATAATTAGAAAACAAATGACGTAGGCTTCGCCCCATTTTTGTGTCCAGCCAGGTACAACTAGGTAGCTGGGGATTGGAATCCGCAGCACAGGTTGGCCTGAGCTTTCTGGGCCCCACTGCTGTGAATTGCAGTCTGCAGCCGCCTCAGAAAATTACATTTTCATAGAAGCGCCATCTTCTGGCGCTGTATCCAACTCTTCCAGCACCTGCCTGCTATACCTGGCTAGCATACAAAAATATGGCGAAGCTCACGTCCTTTTTTTGTAGTTTTTTGGCAAAAAAAATAAAAAATGCTTCCCTGGATTTTCCATTGCCAGTGAAGGTAACACCAAGCACTGGGGGTTAGTAGCCAGTAGCTGCTTGGATTACCCTTAGCTAGCAATACAAAAAATGCAGCGGGAGCCCATATATATTTTTTTTAATTATTTATTTAAATAACTAAAAACAAAATGGGCTTCCCTGTATTTTGATTGCTGGACATCACAGTGCTGTAAAAATAAATCTTTAAAAAAATGACGTAGCGCTCCGCGGTATTTTTGATTCTCAGCGCAGATAAAGCAGACAGCTATGGGTTGCCACCCCCATCTGCCTGCCGTTACCTTGGTTGGCAATCAAAATACAGGGAAGCCCATTAATTTTTTCTATTTAAAAAATAGTTAAAAAAAAAAAATGACGTTGGGTCCCCCCATTTTTGCTAGCCAGCTAGGGTAAAGCAGACGGCTGTAGCCTGAAAACCACAGCTGGCAGCTTTACCGTGGTTGGGGATCCAATGTGGAGGTCCCCTCAGGCTCTTTTTTATAATTATTTTATAAATATTAGTAATTACACAATAAAAGTAGGGTCCCCCCCAAATTGGATCACCAGCCAAGGTAAAGCGGACAGCTGTGATCTGCTATTCTCAGGGTGGGAAGGTCCATAGTTATTGGGCCTTCACAGCCTAAAAATAGCAGGCCGCAGGCACCCCAGACGTGGCGCATCCACTAGATGCGCCAATCCTGGCGCTTCACCCCAGCTCATCCCGTGCCCTGGTGCAGTGGCAAACGGGGTAATAAATCGGGTTGATACTAGCTGTAAAGTCACCTGAGATCAAGCCCAGCAGTTTGTGATGTCATGGCATCTATTAGATACCCAACATCATAAACTGTCAGTACTAACAAAAAAAAAAAAAAAAAAAATCGACAAAAGAAATTTATTTGAAAAAACAGTCCCCAAAACATTTCCTCTTTCACCAATTTATTGTAAGAAAAAAAATAAAGGGGTCCCACGACGACTCTGGACCGTCTAGAATATGGGGGGGAGACACTCAGGGAACGTATCCCCCATTTTCTAGGAGTGCGGACCCTTCATGTGAGGAGTGTGGGTGCAATGAATCTGCACTCACTCTCCCCGGGTCCTCAGCAGCAGAGTCCATGTCGTAATGGTTGCTACCAAAGCTGCAATGCCCTGCTCATGAGGTAAGGGCATGCCTAATCAGGAGAACTACTGTAGAGGAAGCTCTGCTCACTGGTATATAGGTGCTCAGAGGTAATAATAGATAAAATTAGTGAGTAACCTCGGCACTCTAAATCTCCCAGACTAAGTCAGTAAGTCACAACGGATAGTAATGCAAAATCACTCTTTATTGGTCCGTATTAAGAAAAAAAATTTTTTCATAAGCATATATGTTTTTGTCCAAAACAAGTTACAAATGACGTTTCGGCCTGAGCCTTCGTCAGATTGGACTTATCTGCATGTAATCATGAAAAATGACAATAATCAGTATCACATAAGAGTGAGAGAACAATAACAAACTCGAACAATGTAGAGGTACAATTGGGATGCAGCAAAAAAATTGCAACACAGCAAGAAATGAAACACATGATACAAATGTCATAATACAGTACAAGGACAATATAGTAATGACAAATATGGGGTCAGAGTAGGCTTAGACAGCTCTGGTACGAAAGAGATGTCAATCATAAAGTAACATGTGCAGTAGGTGTAGAGCTACACTATGCATGGCAGAGCTAATGGGTAGACCGACCATAGAAAAAGATTGGAGAAAAAGTGGAGAAAAAGTGGAGAAAAAATGGAGAAAAAGTGGAGAAAAAGTGGAGAAAAAGTGGAGAAAAGGTGGAGAAAAAGTGGAGAAAAAGTGGAGAAAAGGTGGAGAAAAAGTGGAGAAGAAGTGGAGAAGAAGTGGAGAAGAAGTGGAGAAGAAGTGGAGAAAAAGTGGAGAAAAAGTGGAGAAAAAGTGGAGAAGAAATGGAGAAAAAATGGAGAAAAAATGGAGAAAAAGTGGAGAAAAAGTGGAGAAGTGGAGAAGAAGTGGAGAAGAAGTGGAGAAAAAGTGGAGAAAAAGTGGAGAAGAAGTGGAGAAGAAGTGGAGAAGAAGTGGAGAAGAAGTGTTTGTTCATGCCAGATGGGAGATAAATAATTTTTTACCGGCGCTGTCATTTACTGTAACATGATCATCGGTCTACGGTGTATACCTGTGATCACGTGAGCGGGGACCGGAAAAACCGTCCTGAATCATGATCTCCAGGGTCTCAGCTAGCCCTGAAACCCTGGAGATTTTCTGACGCCGGGGGGCGTTAGTCACTTATTTCTGCCTGCTGTTTATAAACGGCAGATCAGAATAAGGCTACATTAACACGACCAATCCATTTTTGCGGTCTGCAAAAAACAGTCCGTTTTTTTTTCACGGGTGCATCCGTGTGGCATCCGTTTCCGTTCCGTAGACGGTCCCGTATGTCATCTGTTTGTCATCCATGTGCCTTCCGTTTTTTTTTGTGTACTGCAAAAAAACTGAAGGAGGGTAAATGCATAAATTTACCCAGGATCCATAGCTTCATCCTACATGAGGCGGTCACATGTTCACTCCAGTACCATTTTGTACTGCTTTTCACAGCGTAGAGCGCTCTGGTGATTTTCTTGTGCTTGTGCACTTCATATCAGTCTTTTCTGTCATTATAATGGCAGAAAGACACATAATGTCCCACTCTCCTGCATTTTGTAATTTTGCACCCTTTGGTGCCTTTCATGTGGCACTAAGGGGTGCTTAGCTTTGTATTTAGCCATAAAAATGAAAAAAAAAATGACGTAGGGTTCCCCCTAGTTTTGTAGCCAGCTAGGCTAAAGCAGACGGCTGCAGCCTGCAGACCACAGCTGGCAGCCTCACCTTGGCTGGTAATCCAAAACTGAGGGCACCCCACGCTGTTATTTTAAATTAAATAAATAATTAAAAAAAAAAAAAAACACGTAGGGGTCCCCCCAAAATTGGATCACCAGCCAAGGTAAAGCAGACAGCTGGGGTCTGATATTCTCAGACTAGGGAGGTCCATGGTTATTGGACTCTCCCCAGCCTAAAAATAGCAGGCCGCAGCCGCCCCAGAAGTGGCGCATCCATTAGATGCGCCAATCCTGGTGCTTCGCCCCAGTTCATCCCGCGCCCTGGTGCGATGGCAAACGGGGTAATATATGGGGTTAATACCAGATGTGTAATGTCACCTGGCATCAAGCCCTGGGGTTGGTGAGGTCAGGCGTCTATCAGATACCCAACATCACCAACCCAGTCAGTAATAAAAAAAAAATAGACGACAAACACATTTTTATTTGAAAAAACACTCCCCAAAACATTCCCTCTTTAACCAATTTATTAGAAAGAAAAACAAATCCAGGTCTGGTGTAATCCAAGGGGTTGCCATGACGATCCACACTGTCCCAGTCAATGAAGAGCAGAATGTTCCCCATTGGCTGGGAGAGCAATGCAGTGACCTGAGCTAACATCAATGGGTCAGCCCAGGTCACTGCAGGGCATGACAAGTGCTGCTGTCAGCGAGGTACATTACCTGCGCTGATCTCCAGCACACTGACAGCACCTGTCACTGAGTTCAATGACCGCCACCTTCACAGCCAAGTATCGCGAGAGGCCCGTGACGTCACCGCTAGTCAGTCTCGGGTCGGAAGCGAGAGAAGGTGATGTGACAAGCGGCGGCCATGGAGGACAGTGACAGCGCTGAGGTCGGGACTTCATCACCGCAGGTAAGCCGAGCGGGACCATGTGTGCAGAGTGTATGTGCAGAGTGTGTGTGTGTGTATGTGTACATGCCGCGGGCAGGAGGGGGCGGAGCGAGCTGAGCGGGGAAGTGTGGGCTTCCTGCACGTAACTAGGATAAACATCGGGTTACTAACCAAAGCGCTTTGGTTGGATACCCGATGTTTATCTTGGTTACCAGCTTGTGGCAGGCTGCCAGCGATGGCTCCTGCACACTGTAGCTGTAAAAAGCCCTGCTTTTTGCTGCTAGAACCGTTCTCTAACGTATCTAGAACTATCGAATTTTAGCAAAAAAGCTCGAGTTCTAGTTCGATCTAGAACAGCCCCAAAATCACTCGAACCGCGAACTGGAGAACCGCGAAACGCGCTCAACTCTAGTTATAATCTTGAGCTTTCTCAGGAATGGCAGCACCTAATGATTTATTTATAACTATCCTGCCATCTGCTGGCTGATACAGCAGTGATATTCCAAATTGGCTTATATATGCTTTAGGAGACCAATAGATTCATGCTGTCTCTGTTATCAGCCAGCAGTGGCTATATATAATGACATATATCTGCGGATGTATCCTTGCATGTTTTTCTGAGGGTTATTAATTGGGGATGATGCGCCCCACTTTGAGGGCTTTTTTCCTGTTTTATACTTGTGATTTTGTAATTAATAAAGTTTTGTACTTTTAAAGAACTGTTATGCATTCAGCTCCACTTCTTATCTGAGCATTATAGTGCTCAGATTGTTGTTATAGATCAGTATTTGAAGTGTGTTCATAAAGGACAATTGATATTTAAGTAGATATAATGTTGTCTTCATCCAAAGGTGGTGCTCTCGATGTCTGAGAGAGCTAAACATCAGCAGCTGTTTCCACTTCCAAAACAACTGACGACCTACAAGTCACACTGCCTGTTGCGGGTAAAGAGGTGGAAGGTCTGCATCCAAAAGCATGTGTGACTGCTGTTCCCACAGTCACAGAGGATCAAGATAACGCAGATGCACTTGATGGGCAGACTGTGGTTGCTCCACCCCGCTAGGCCGCATTGTAGTACTGTGACCTTCCCACTGCGACTTATGCTTCATTTAAAGTTGTGTACAGGGTGGGCTCCCCAGTATTTAGCAAAACCACACACCAGGAAAAGGACTCTAGGCAGTTGGGTTGATAAATGATTAAGTTTACCAAAACAAACAATAAAAACCATGCATAAAACAAAGAATATTCACAAGGCCAAAAGCCTACACCCCTGTGCTGCACCACTCGAAATGGCGATTTATACCGCCTTCTCACCAACTTTTGCCTAACCAAGGGACTGTCTAAACAGTTGCCTAATACCTGTTAATCTCTGGGTAGCAGGAGTAATTATGTGTGTGTGTGTGTTTGTGTGTGTGTTTGTGCGAACACGACCTACCAGTGGCACAGCACAAGAGCTTACAACTTATGTATCTAAACATAGACAAAACCCATTAACCCCCCTGAATACCCTTGTTTGCTGAAGCCTCACAGATAAGGCAGATGATAAAAGTGGTAAGGCAAACCACAGAGCTCAAGCAACACAGTCCTGGAAATCTTGTAAAGCAACAGTCAATGCAAACATGTGTCGCTGTCCCTTTAAGATTTTAACTGTAGCTGACAAACTGACAGAGCAGAGCCAGCAAGTCTTATTGTCTATATAGTCGGCCTAAGCAAAACAGATATGTGTTTTGTTACCAAATCAAAGTTGTGTGCATGTAGTCCTGGGCCCAGCCTACCGTACCCGGGTACTGTGGTGTCCAGCTGCCATAAATACAGACTTGAAGATCCTCTCACGGTAATCAGTATAGCCAGCAACTGAAGAATGGCGGTCTCCCGCACAGGATACTGCTCACAGGCGTTACAGTCCTCCTCACCAAACTCCAACACAAGTCTCCTCACAATCCACCTAAGTGTTTCTGCGGCGGCTCCTTTCTGTTATGCACACTTTTCGCTTTTCCTTCAGCTCACATACAGCACCTCCTCCTGTCTCCAAGTCTAAAGCCGAAGACCATTTTCCTGTTGCTATAGTGACCAAACAGTCAAAGTCAGATGCAAAACAGCGGCCCCTTGTGGGTGGTCAGCAACAATGCAGACAATAGACAGTAAATAAGCATTTTGCATTTACAGTGAATAAAGGTAATTTATACACGCTTACCCTTTTACATGTGAATAACAATGTATACAGTGAACGGCAAATAAGCATCTTGCATTCACAGTGGATAAAGGTCATCAATACACCCTCACCCTATCACGTCATATCCATGTGATGGTTCATGGACGAAGTCCTCAAACTAGTGAGTTTTTGGCCTCTACATACAGTTAGGTCCAGAAATATTTGGACAGTGACACAATTTTCGCGAGTTGGGCTCTGCATGCCACCACATTGGATTTGAAATGAAACCTCTACAACAGAATTCAAGTGCAGATTGTAACGTTTAATTTGAAGGTTTGAACAAAAATATCTGATAGAAATTGTAGGAATTGTACACATTTCTTTACAAACACTCCACATTTTAGGAGGTCAAAAGTAATTGGACAAATAAACCAAACCCAAACAAAATATTTTTATTTTCAATATTTTGTTGCGAATCCTTTGGAGGCAATCACTGCCTTAAGTGTGGAACCCATGGACATCACCAAACGCTGGGTTTCCTCCTTCTTAATGCTTTGCCAGGCCTTTACAGCCGCAGCCTTCAGGTCTTGCTTGTTTGTGGGTCTTTCCGTCTTAAGTCTGGATTTGAGCAAGTGAAATGCATGCTCAATTGGGTTAAGATCTGGTGATTGACTTGGCCATTGCAGAATGTTCCACTTCTTTGCACTCATGAACTCCTGGGTAGCTTTGGCTGTATGCTTGGGGTCATTGTCCATCTGTACTATGAAGCGCCGTCCGATCAACTTTGTGGCATTTGGCTGAATCTGGGCTGAAAGTATATCCCGGTACACTTCAGAATTCATCCGGCTACTCTTGTCTGCTGTTATGTCATCAATAAACACAAGTGACCCAGTGCCATTGAAAGCCATGAAATGCCCATGCCATCACGTTGCCTCCACCATGTTTTACAGAGGATGTGGTGTGCCTTGGATCATGTGCCGTTCCCTTTCTTCTCCAAACTTTTTTCTTCCCATCATTCTGGTACAGGTTGATCTTGGTCTCATCTGTCCATAGAATACTTTTCCAGAACTGAGCTGGCTTCATGAGGTGTTTTTCAGCAAATTTAACTCTGGCCTGTCTATTTTTGGAATTGATGAATGGTTTGTATCTAGATGTGAACCCTTTGTATTTACTTTCATGGAGTCTTCTCTTTACTGTTGACTTAGAGACAGATACACCTACTTCACTGAGAGTGTTCTGGACTTCAGTTAATGTTGTGAACGGGTTCTTCTTCACCAAAGAAAGTATGCGGCGATCATCCACCACTGTTGTCATCCGTGGACGCCCAGGCCTTTTTGAGTTCCCAAGCTCACCAGTCAATTCCTTTTTTCTCAGAATGTACCCGACTGTTGATTTTGCTACTCCAAGCATGTCTGCTATCTCTCTGATGGATTTTTTCTTTTTTTTCAGCCTCAGGATGTTCTGCTTCACCTCAATTGAGAGTTCCTTAGACCGCATGTTGTCTGGTCACAGCAACAGCTTCCAAATGCAAAACCACACACCTGTAATCAACCCCAGACCTTTTAACTACTTCATTGATTACAGGTTAATGAGGGAGACGCCTTCAGAGTTAATTGCAGCCCTTAGAGTCCCTTGTCCAATTACTTTTGGTCCCTTGAAAAAGAGGAGGCTATGCATTACAGAGCTGATTCCTAAACCCTTTCTCCGATTTGGATGTGAAAACTCTCATATTGCAGCTGGGAGTGTGCACTTTCAGCCCATATTATATATATAATTGTATTTCTGAACATGTTTTTGTAAACAGCTAAAATAACAAAACTTGTGTCACTGTCCAAATATTTCTGGACCTAACTGTATGTAGTGACCAGAAAAACCACTACTAATGTGTGTTCTGTATTATCTATGTTATTACATTTGTGACATCTATTCCCCACCTTGGGAGGAGGTAAATTATTTAGCGTTGTGCTGCCCTCTACTGCCATGCTTTGGTATTGCAATTGATTTGAAAGCAAGGAAGTGGCTGTTGGGGGCGGAGCTTGAGGAGGCAGTTAAAAAGAAAAAACGGTTAGATGCGGTTGAGTTGCTGTGATGCAGCAGAAAAAAAAGAGATACCTCCATTGAGATATGCGGGGAGTATAATTATCACCTTATTCAGAGCGCCCCGTTTCTGCAACAACAGAGTACTGAAAAACACAGTTAATCCAATAGCTAGTGACATCCTTCCTCCCAAGGCCGGGATAGGAAAAACGCTTGAACTAGTCCACTGTGTAAGAGATCTCTTTATTTATTGATATGAAATGACTGTCTATTGGAAATGGAAAAACTACTTTGATTGACTAAAGATTGATTACAAGATTTAAGTAAAGTTCCTCATTTACGTTTTCACAGAATCCTTGGTGTCTGTCTTCCTTCAGTGGCCTTATACCTGGCAGATATCACCACAACTCAGTCATCTCTGTTATTTTTCTCTTTATAATTTGCCACCTAACCTAGGGATTTGCTGGAGCCATCGGAGACACCGTGACCTGAACATCCTCTGAGGTAGTAGGCCCGGCCACTTGTAATTTGCCGCACCGCCTTGTGAGAAGCCGGGCCTACTACCTCAGAGGATGTTCAGGTCACGGTGTCTCCGATGGCTCCAGCAAATCCCTAGGTTAGGTGGCAAATTATAAAGAGAAAAATAACAGAGATAGGAGACTGAGTTGTGGTGATATCTGCCAGGTATAAGGCCGCTGAGGGAAGACCGACACCAAGGATTCTGTGAAAACGTAAATGAGGAACTTTACTTAAATCTTGTAATCAATCTTTAGTCAATCAAAGTTGTTTTTCCATTTCCAATAGACAGTCATTTCATATCAATAAATAAAGAGATCTCTTACACAGTGGACTAGTTCAAGCGTTTTTCCTATCCCGGTCTTGGGAGGAAGGATGTCACTAGCTATTGGATTAACTGCGTTTTTCAGTACTCTGTTGTTGCAGAAACGGGGCGCTCTGAATAGGGTGATAATTATACTCCCCGCATATCTCAATGGAGGTATCTCTCTTTTTTCTGCTGCATCACAGCAACTCAACCGCATCTAACCGGTTTTTCTTTTTAACTGCCTCCTCAAGCTGCGCCCCCAACAGCCACTTCCTTGCTTTCAAATCAATTGCAATACCAAAGCAAGGCAGTAGAGGGCAGCGCAACGCTAAATAATTTACCTCCTCCCAAGGTGGGGAATAGGTGTCACAAATGTAATCACATAGATAATACAGAACACACATTAGTAGTGGCTTTTCTGGTCACTACACTTACAGACTGGTGACAAATCTTACATATGTATATATGTACATATATATATATTTGAAGACAAACTCACAAAAATACTTATAAACAGACAAATCTATACAGAGTCATATCCAGTGACATACATAGATACACATCGTACATACATACAGACACATTCCCGCTACGCTAGTCTCCATCCAGCTCCTCCTGGGCATGTGGCTGTGCTGCATGATGGTCGTCACTAACAGACATGGCCGCGCACAGTGCACACTGACACTGCTGTATATACATCACAAGTGGGGCTGGGGGCTACAATATATACATCACAGGAGGGGCGAGGGAGCATAGACATTACTGGAGGGCATAGCTGTTACTGGAGTAGCAAACAGCTCTGGGGGTATACATTACTGGGGGGGGTGCACAGATGGCTATGGGGTGCCACACTCACAGCTCTACTCCATACATACACACTCACACAGCTCTGCTACACAGATACACACACACACTAGTGATGTGTCGGTCGCGAACGATCTGACACAAAGATCCGGCTCCCTGCTGTGAAGGACAGGAGCCGGATCACTAGTGTGAGCCAATAAAATCTCTAAACGGCTCTTTTTCGCCGTCAAAACTCCGCCCACCCACGGCTAAACTCCGCCTACTCAGCAATCTAATTGGTCGCTTGTAAGCGGGCGGGGTTAATAACACATATTTAATAAGGAGCCGAGAACGAGCTGAAAGATCCGGCTCTTTTTGGTGAGCGGAGCCATGGGAGCCGGATCACCAAAAAGAGCCGGACTGCCCATCACTAACACACACCCTGATAGCACTGTTGCACACATCTCTCCTGTATATGTACAGATACAAACACACACAGCACTGCTGCATATATATATATATATATATATTTTTACACACATATACACACACACATCTCTGCTGCACACATACACATCTCTGCTGCACACATACACATCTCTGCTGCACACATACACATCTCTGCTGTCCAAAGACTATATATACACACAGCTTTGCTGCACACAAATTTCTGCTGCAGTGCCCTAACAGCACATATTTACAAAGCTCTGATGTCCAGAGCATATATCACACATCTCTACTGCACGCAGACACACAAAGCTCTGCTGCACCCAGAGACGCACTCGGCTCTGCTCCACACAGACATGCACTCGGCTCTGCTGCACCCAGACACACACTCGGCTCTGCGCCACACAGACACGCACTCGGCTCTGCGCCACACAGACACGCACTCGGCTCTGCGCCACACAGACACGCACTCGGCTCTGCGCCACACAGACACGCACTCGGCTCTGCGCCACACAGACACGCACTCGGCTCTGCGCCACACAGACACGCACTCAGCTCTGCGCCACACAGACACGCACTCGGCTCTGCTCCACCCAGGCACGCACTCGGCTCTGCTCCACCCAGGCACGCACTCGGCTCTGCCACACAGACACACACACACACAGTTGTAGTTATCTCCTTACAATGCAGGGGGTTGTAGCTTATGATGGGACATCTGAGAAATGTGCACACGTGCTCTGGGGGACCCGAACACACAGCCACACAGCTCTGGGGCCCCCCACACACGCAGCTATGGGGGGCCCGAACACACAGCCACACAGCTCTGGGGGCCAGGACATACCTCTCGGAGGGGGGAAATCCATTCAACTCACTGGGGTCCATAAAGTGGGGGGCAGGAACTCAGGGCACATACAGATCGGGTGGGGCAGAAGGGTGTAGAACATACCGCTCAAAATTACTGGTGGAGAGGGGGCCCACACAGCGCCGGTGGGCAGTGCTGTGCTGGGGGTCGCTGGCTGGCACTGCACCTCCTTCATCTGTGCTGTGGGACAGGAGCAGGGCGTTGCGCTGTAGCTCCGCCCACACATGAAGTTCACACCAGGAGGATGCATCACCTTAAAGGGACAGCAGCCTCAGTTTCCTGCGGAGGACTGCGGTCCCCAGCACTAGCGAGTGGGCCACCTCGGCTGTCCAGGGCCCCGGCATTTGCCCGGGTTTGCCGCGTGCTGACGCTGGCCCTGGTAAGTGGGGTCTTCAACCTCATCATCAACCTGTGTGTTCTCACTCCCCTCGTCCTGACTCCTCAGAGCCAACTTCTTCCTGGCCTGACCGAATAGTAAAGTTGTCGTTCCAATCGAGTCTCATCAGCATGTTCCCCATTGTCTCCACCAAGAGGAGTTACAGTTTGGGAATGAGGGTCTACATTATGCTCAGAACCTTCTTTATCTGGGCCTGGATCCGACTCACAAAGCTTCTGGGCATCAGTGCAAATCATTTCCTTGTCTGGACTCACTGCAGCTTTGGAGCAGACCTCTAATTCCCAGGCTATAGTGTGACTGAACAGCTCTGCAGACTCCACCATCTCTGTTACCCCATACTCAGCAGGGCGGGTGGAGACTTGAGAGCTGGTAGGAAGCAAGTGCGATTGGGGTGACACCACAGAGGAATGGAGTATTTGGGATATTGAAGTTGAGGTGGAGGAGAGGGAGGCCACTTGATGGACCACTTGAGATTCATTCAAGCACCTGCTGTTTTGGTGCCTCATCTACATTTGGTAGCGATGGTCATGTCTGTAACATAGGGATCATATCAGATTATCCACGGGAAGAAGTAGATATCTAATTTTGGCTGGAAGATGCTGTTATGAATCGGTACCGCCGTAGCCGCAAGCAGCCTGCTGCGGTTCCAGTTGCGCCCAGGCATCGGCTGCCATTTTTGGCCATGCCTTGGGTCGTCCAGCTGGCTGCTTCCTCCTCCACGTTTAAGTGTGGAGAGGCGGCTAGTGCACATGCGTGTGCCGATTTACCCAGCCACAGCCCAAGTCCAGTGTTTCGCCTAGTGAGCATGCTCAGCCTGACTTTGCCATTCCTGAGGCTAAGTCCTCAGTTTGGGCTACTGAGCATGCTCCCACACTTAGTGCGAAAAGCTTCTTTGCACAGGTACTTGGACTCCGTGCCGTGTCTAAGTCCTGTGTTGTGCCTACTGAGCATGCTCAAGCTGAGTCTGTTTTTCAGGCTACTGAGAATGCTCAGGCACTTAGTGTATCAGAGGCTAGGTCCGGTAAGGACCTCACTGGCCATGTCCGTGAGGTGGCAGACCCTGATAGGCCAGAAAGCATCAGGTATCCTCATGATGTGGCCACTCCAGACTGGCTTGTAGAGGCACGCCCCTATGACTTGGCACCTCATCATTGTTCGTCAGACGATGACTGGTGAGGTGTTTGGGCCGTGGATACTATGAGGTCATCAGTGAAGTGGCGGTTCCGGACAGGCTGCTGGTTATGTCAATGATGTCGTGGCACTCTGCTATTGGCTCCTGGAGGTGCATTGTGGTCCACCCTGGGTTGGGGCGGACCCAGGTTATAAAAGGGGCTGGAGACAACATGGAGGTGCGCAATCTTCTATTATGCTCAGACAGAGCACACCTCCATGTGTTGAACCCATTACGGCTTTAGGACAGAGGTAGGCAGGGATAGGGCGTCGGTGCTGGACACCACCACACTTTGTAACGCGGCACGTTTACGGCCAGCTCCTGTCCTACCAGTCCTGCTAGTGCAGCCCAGTGGCATTAACTGGGCTGCTGCTGCGCCTGCTGTCTACAGGTGTGCCCCCTACGCACACGGACAGCATACCCCAGGGCCTCTGTGCTGTTAACAGGGAGTTCCTGGGCTGGGTGTGTGGACCCTGTGACGCTAACAGGGTTCACAGTCTCCTGATCCGAGTGTTGTCTAATTCGGGTCAGGCTCCTATTAGTTTCAGAGCCACCCAGCTCTGTATCCTCCGCTTAACCTTCGGCTTGCCAGCATCTCTTTTTCCATCTGTGATCACGGTGGACCTTGACTCGCGATTGGGATATATATCACCTTATCCTAATCTGCCAGTCCCCCCCGTAAGAGATGGTGTTTCTTCAGCAGATGTTACTGTTGCTTTATCATCAACCCCATGGACACAAACTTTTTTTCCCTTTCCAACATGCCTGTTCCCCTTTTCACCAGCATCTGGCCTTTTTCCACTGCTTTTGTATATGACCAAATTTGCAACTCTGCAGGGACACCCTACTCAATGCCGTCTCTGCACAGCAGCCAGCCCTTGGTCCCTCAGATGTGGACAAGTAAAAGACCATTTCCTCCTAGCCATGACAAAGCATTTAGATTCACTCTGTGCAGCACTGGTGTTTTAGTGGGAAAGCAGATCTAAGATGGTGTACCAGCTTCTGCTGATACTCCTGCATACGTGCGTATGGTGGTGGTGGATGGCGTATGGTGGTAAAGCAACAGTAACATCTGCTGAAGAAAGGCCATCTTCCAGCAAAAGTAAGATTCCATGGACAATCTGATGTGATCCCTTTATTACGGAACCGACCAACTTGACCAAAGGTAGATGATGCACAAAAAAAGCACATGCTTGAATGGATCTCAAGTGCTCCAACAAGTGCCCTGTCCTCCACCTCAACTTCAACATCCCAAAGACTCCAGTCCTCTGAGTTGTCACCCCAATCACACTTGCTTTCTAACAGATCTCAAGTCTCCACCCGCCCTGCAGAGTATGGGGTAACAGAGATGGTTGAGTCTGCAGAGCTGTTCAGTCACACTATAGCCTGGGAATCAGAGGTCTGCTCCAAATCTACAGTGAGTCCAGACCAGGAAATGATCTGCAGTGATGGCAAGAAGCTTTGTGAGTCAGATTCAGGCCCCGATGAAGAAGTTTCTAAGTATAATTGGTGGAGACAATGAGGAACATGCTGATGACAATAAGACTCAGATACCTGATTGGAATGACAACTTAACTATTCGGTCAGGGCAGGAAGAAGTTAGCTCTGAGGACGAGGGGAGTGCAAACACACAGGGTGATGATGAGATTGTAATCCCACTTACTGTCAACCCACAGTCAGGCACTCGATGAGGTCAGCAGAGGCGGTGGAGGAGGATGCGACTGACGACGAGGTTAGTTTGCACCTTCCTGGACATAGACGGAGTACTGGAAGCACGTCAACAACTGCATCCTCAGCCACAACTCTGCCTCTGAGCACAAGTCAGGGTGGCTCAGCAGGTCACATGGGCTCTAAGCCTTGCCTAGCCTGGTCCTTTTTTGACATCGCAAAGGATCTTTCAACTCATGTCATCTGTAAGATTTGTCGGCAATCTCTAAGTAGAGGCCAAAACCTCACTAGTTTGACTACTTCGTCCATGAACCGTCACATGTATATGAAGCATAAGTCCCAGTGGGAAGCTCACTGTGCTACAATGCGGCCTAGCGGAGAGCCAACCACCATCTGCCCCTTCAAGTGCATCCGCGCGCTCTTCATCCTCTATGACTGTGGGGACAGCAGTCGCACATGCTTTGTGACGCAGACCTTCCACCTCTAACTGCAACAGGCAGTGTGATTGGCAGGTTGTCAGTTGTTTTGAAAGGGGAAACAGCTGCTGGTGTTGAGCTCTCTCAGACATTGAGATCACCACCTTTTGATGAAGGCAACATTATGTCTCCGCCTGCACTTTCCTCACAGACCAGCAGTTTTCCAGGCACACCCTACTCAACGCCGTCTCAGCACAGCAGCCAGCTCTCTGTCCCTCATATGTGGACAAGTAAAAGACCATTTCCTCCTAGCCATAACAAAGCAGGGAGATTCATTCTGTGCACCACTGGTGTTTAGTGGAAAAGCTGATTAAGATTGTGTAACAGCTTCTGCTGATACTCATGCATATGTGCGTCTCTTTCTATGGCACAAATTATTTCGCCAAATTTGGCCACAGACACCACTTAAGTGGAATCAATTTTCCCACAGTTGCAAACTTAAAATGGTTATTTTCATGAAGCACATTCAAAAATCCACAAGCCTTTAGTCTTCCCAGGATGACACAGGGGTAGAAAAGTCCTTGCAGATCCATGACTTGTTCATCTTGATGAACATTAGTCTGTCCACATTGTCACTGGACAGACGTGTGCGCTTATCTGTCAGCACACACCCAGCAGCACTGAAGACACGTTCCGAGAGAATGCTGGCTGCGGGACATGACAAGATCTCCAAGGCGTAAGTGGCGAGTTCAGGCAATTTTTCCAGATTGGAAGCCCAAAATGAGCAAGTCTCCAGTTGCAGTCATGACATCGATGTTCACTTGGAGATACTCCTGTATCATCCTCTCCAGGCGTTCACTATGTGTCAGACTTCTTGTGTCTTCTGGCCTTGCAAAGGATGGTGTAAAAAATTCATGAAACGATTACATAAAATTCCTGTTAACACCAGACACGGTGTTACTAGTACGGTTTGAGTGATGACTCGACAGTCCCATGGTTGGCAAGTTAGAAATGTGAGACTCACTCTGTGCAACCCAGTAGTCAGCATTACTTCGAATTCTGACAATCCGAGAGTCATGTTGTAGGTAGTGCAGCAAAAAGGCGCTCATGTGTCTTGCGCATCCAGGAGGAACAAGTCCTTGATGTGTTGGTGGCGGAGAGGTGAGAATCATGCTTCCTTCCTCTGTTCTTTCCCCCCAACCTCGCACAACAGAAATGTGATCAAGGTCTCCCTCATCTGTTGAGTCTTCCATGCCCATCGCCAGTTCGTCCTCTATTTCTTCCTGGACTCCTGCACCTTCAGCAAGAGTTTGGCTGCTATCATGCCCCCTTGTTAATCCCTCTCCCCCACCGTCGCATGCCTGCCGCCTTGGTGCTGCTGACCGTCTGGACCTTGGAGATCTTGTTATCCCTTCCGCATATGACTCCTCCTGTACTTCCTCCCCTTCCTCTTGTCCCACCACCTGACTCCGAATACTGTTTAGAGTGTGCTCCAACATGTAGATAACCGGAATTGTCATGCTGATAATGGCATCGTCAGCGCTAAACATCTTTGTCGCCATTTCGAAACTGTGCAGAAGGGTGCATAGCTCCTTGATCTGAGACCACTCCAGCAGCGTGATCTGCCCCACCTCTGGATCTCGTTGGCCAAGGCTATACGTCATAACATATTGCACCAGGGCTCGGCGTTGCTGCCACAGTCGCTGCAACATGTGCAAATTCAAATTCCTGCGTGTCGGCACATCGCATTTAAGACAGTGA
This sequence comes from Anomaloglossus baeobatrachus, assembly GCF_048569485.1. Taxonomy (NCBI): domain Eukaryota; kingdom Metazoa; phylum Chordata; class Amphibia; order Anura; family Aromobatidae; genus Anomaloglossus; species Anomaloglossus baeobatrachus. Next base: position 483,938,070 of record NC_134355.1, read on the forward strand.
ACCGGCAGGCCGAAAGACTTCTGGAGTGAGGCAAGTCGTTCAGCTGTGGGGTGTGAACGGCGGAGGTGAGCACATAGTGACCGTGCCCTCTGCAGAAGCCCATGTAGGCCGTGATAGTGGTTTAAAAATTGCTGGACAACCAGGTTCAAGACGTGAGCCATACAAGGCACGTGTGTCACGTTGTCCCGATGAAGGGCCGCACCCAGGTTTGCAGCAGCATCACACACGGCCTTACGTGGCTGCAGGTTGAGTGGAGACAACCATTGATGAAACTCGGTCTCCAGAGCTAACAGTCCACAACTCAGCAATGTGACTCACATTCCCATACATTTCAAAGTAAAGAGTCGACCGCCTGATGCCGTTGACCTCTGCTGCCAGCATAGTAAGGAGGTGTGCGGGATTCCTTGTGCACAGTTACAATGCGGGTGGCCTTACCAGACAGGATTTGGGCAGAGGTGGAGGACCGAATTTAGGTTGAGGAGGCAGAAGCAGTGGAGGAACTTCTACATACAGAAGATTGACGCACAACTCGTGGTGACAGCAACACTTGTACAGCAGACTCTTCTCCATCTCTCACAATAGTTACCCAGTGCCCAGTCAGCGATATGTAACGCCCCTGTCCATGCTTACTGTTCCAAGTATCTGTGGTATAATGCACCCTGTCACACACAGAGTTTCTCAAGGAAGCGGTGATGTTGTGTGCGACATGCTGGTGTAGCGCAGGCACACCTTTCTTGGAGAAGTAGTGGCGACTGGGCATCTGCTCTTGGGGCACTGCGATGGACTCAAGGTCTTGAAAATACTCTGTGTCCACCGGGCGGAAAGGCAGCATTTCTGTAGCCAACAACTTGCAGATGCTGAAAGTCAACCTCTTAAGCATGTCATGCCTTTCTAAAATCATGTAAAACACAGCAAGGGGACGTCAACAAGACTCTCAATTTTTTCTACAAATTTGGCCACAGTGACATCAATTGTCCCACAGTTGCAAACTTGACATGTTGATTTGCATGAAACACATTCAAAAATCCACAAGCCTTTAGTCTCCCCAGGATGACACAGGGGTAGAAAAGTCCTTGCAGATCCATGACTTGTTGATCTTGATGAACGATCATCTAAAACACAGCAAGGAAACTCCAACAAGAGTCTCCATGTTTTAAAAAAAAAAAAAAAATTGGCCACAGACACCACTTCAGTGACATCAATTGTCCCACAGTTGCAAATTTAAAATGTTGATTTGCATGAAGCACATTCAATAATCCACAAGCCTTTACTCTCCCCAGGATGACACAGGGATAGAAAAGTCCTTGCGGATCCATGATTTGTTCATCTTGATGAACGTTAGTCTGTCCACATTGTCACTGGACAGACACGTGCGCTTATCTTTCAGCACACCTCCAGCAGCACTGAAAACACGTTCCGAGAGAACGCTGGCTGCGGGACACGACAAGATCCCCAAGGCGTAAGTGGCAAGCTCAGGCCATTTTTCCAGATTGGAAGCACAAAATGAGCAAGGCTCAAGTTGCAGTCATGGCATCGATGTTCACTTGTAGATACTCCTATATCTGTGTCTCCTCCTCCTTTTACTCATCCAGCTCTTTTCTTTCGGCATGAGTATATTTACTTGTCACTTTTCCATGTGTTTGTTTTGTCTTCTGAGTTGTTTGTCACCTTTTGGACACCTTACAAGGTGTTTTCTATGTGTTTGTGTTTGCCTGCCATTGTTTTCGAACGTTCGACGAACACACCCGCCGATCGACGAACCGAACTGAACTCGAACACTAGGGGGGTGGCTCATCTCTAGTGCTTTTCACTTTCACCGGAGTCCCAGGTGCTGCACAAGGCCACCACCAACCATGACCGTGCTAGAGAATCTGACCCACACCCGGCATCCTGGCTACACTGCGCTCCGTGTGTCACACATTCCTCGTTCTCATCCCCCCCAGATACACCCCTGCTTTACACGTCACAAGTAACCAAAATGAGGTTTAATCATAATCATGTAGTCTAAAGAGGATGACAAATAACAGACGAGTTTGTCGGCCTAAATTATTTTTTGTTTTCCTCAAAAGATTATTCTTCTCAGCAGCACATCGTCCTCTGTGCAGAGAACAGTGGCAGCCTATGTGCACTGTACAATCCATTCAGTGACGTCTCAAGCCTGTCTGCCTGTGTAAATAAGAATTTAAAAGATCAGCAATCAGTAAATATTTGCCAATCGACAGTTGTTTAATGCCACAAACTCAGATAATTTAAACTCGCTGTAATATCCATTTACACTGTAGATCACATAGTATCCACCATAGATAAGTAATGTCACTGCTCATCTCATCCCCTACCTGCACAGATCACAGAACATGCATAGGAAACCTTTCTATAGAAATCAAATAACATCTCTAATCTGTAAGTTCCTATTTCCCTGAGGCTACTGTAAAGCATTTGTTTGTTTAAAATCTGTTACTATTATTATTATTATTATTTATTTTTATAGCGCCATTCATTCCATGGCGCTTTACAGTGAAGGAGGGTTGTGAAGATGTAATTTACCCTCTCACTGTATATGCTGTACAGATTCCTATTTCAAGCTGGGTTCATTGTCTTATTTGAACTACTTCTGTGTACATTTCTATTGTTGTAGGTAATCACCCCCTAAAATGCAAGGTTATATCCTCTTGAGGCACTTCCATCCCTGGGAGTAGGGGGAGGTGGGCCTAGAGTCCAACTAGTGTAAACTCTGCTTACCTGGGAGATTCAGTCAGAGTGAGCTGAAACTTGAAGGGAGCAGGAGCTCCAGCCTGTGTGGCGGTGGACACGGACGGAGCTAGGCCTGTGTGGCGGCCCGTGGGATTGTGTGGAACTCTTTGGACTACTGTAAGGACGATTGCTTTGTAATCCGGTCCGAGGATTGTCGGGAAGGGCCCCCGAATCTGTTTTACTTGGACTTATCGTGTGCTGTTCCAGTGTTCTTGTGAATAAACCTGTTGGATCGTTCCTCGGCCTGTTGTCTCTCCTTGCCCTGCTGTACACCCCGTCACAAACTGGTTGGCAGCGCTGGGATCAGAGCAGAAGGAATGGAGGACAATGGCTCAACATCAGGAACCAGCACTGCAGAGTACAAGACCTGGACTTTGGGGAGCCTGCAATCAAAGGCCCGTGAAGTAGGAGTTCGTTTCAAAGGACTCTCCAAGGAGCAGCTGATTGAGGCGCTAGAAGGAGTCTGCTCGCAAAATGACGTGGAGGAAGGATCCTCACAGCAAAGGGAGGAAAGACGGGAGCTGGAGGTAAATACCCAAAAAAGTCAATGGATTGTGTGGTATGAAGAGGAGATGGCACTGCTTGGAGATGAGGTCACCATTGAATATAAGATGGATGCTATTCGCAGAGCTCAAGAGAGGGCATTGCTGGAGAGGAGATTTGCTGTGGAAGCAGCTAGAGGCTCCAGACAAACTTTAACCACAGCACCAACTATGAGGGAATTCTCCAGAGTGTCCCGCAAGGACTTTAAGCCATTTAATGAAGCTGCAGGTGACATTGAGGGCTTCTTTCAGGACTTTGAGCATCAGTGCCGATTAATGGAAGTCCCAGAAAGAGAGCGAGTCAGACACCTGGTGGGCCTTTTGGAGGGTGGAGCTGCCGACGCCTATAGAGCTATGGACCCTCAGTGGAATTGTGAGTATGGGGAGATAAAACAGACCATTCTGGAACATTATGCCGTGACCCCAGATACTTATAGGACTAAGTTCCGTACATTAGCCTGTGATGGAGAAGTGTCTTTCAAGATGTTTGCCCACAGACTGAAACAAGTGTGCCATCGCTGGCTGGAGGGAGAGGGAGCCTTAACTTGGCAGACCTTCCTCCAGGTCATCCTAAAAGAACAATTCTTTGCCCAGTGCCCCGCTGAGATCCGGGAATGGGTGCGTGAGAGAAAACCAGCGACAGTGGAGGAAGCTGCTGCTCTAGCTGATGAGGTGCTCACTATCAAGCCTCAGTGGAGGGTTTTGTTGGAGGATGGAGAGACGCCTAACAGCTCCACAACACCGGATGCCCCCAGTTATTCTGCCCCCATTGTTCCCCGTTCCTCTAAGCCACCACATGTTGATACCCGTGTTAATGTGCCTTCAGTTGCTTCTACTGCACTTTCTGGAATACGCCGGGGAGAGGAAGTAACAGAGCGCAGGTGTTATGTTTGTAGGCATCCCGGGCATTTGCAGGCCTCATGCCCAGCCAGGCCATGGAGGAATCATCCTCAAACCCCTACAGCACCTTCAGGTGGGAGTCGGCCTCCAAGTTCCCCTACCCCTTACCCAAGAGGACGCCTTGGATGGAGGGAGACCCAGCTCAGATGCTATCAATGTGGACAGCCAGGGCATCGGCAAGTCTCCTGCCCAGCTGTTCAAATGAGGACTGATCCTGCGCCCAATCGGATTGTTAATTATTTACAGCCCAGCGCCATGGAGGAAGATGTGGCACCGCTATGTGAGGACTGGCCTAGTGACTCAGCCCCCCATGTTGCACCACCAGGAGTTTACGGGGTGCGACCTGCAGTTATGACGACTTCTGCTCATCGAGGTAAGCACTTGCAGGAGGTTGTGCTGGATGGACAGAGACTTGTTGGATTTTGTGACTCGGGTGCTTTCCTCACACTGGCTGATCCCCGAGTGGTTCGGCCTGAGGCAATCCATAGAGGACCTGGGATTGTCATTGAACTGGCTGGTGGACAATGGAGGACTATTCCCACAGCCACTGTGGATCTGAGCTTTGGTTTTGGGGTCAGGCGATGTGTGGTTGGGGTGATGGGTGGTCTGCCTGCAGCTGTTCTCCTGGGCAATGATGTGGGAGAGCTACGATGCCAATTCGTGGCTGCATGAAGCCACATGTAAGTAACGCTCTGCCTGTGTGTACTTAACCAGTGACCTGTAGAGGTCCCTAGTACGTACACAAGTTGGGAGGGGGAGGGATTGTGAAGATGTAATTTACCCTCTCACTGTATATGCTGTACAGATTCCTATTTCAAGCTGGGTTCATTGTCTTATTTGAACTACTTCTGTGTACATTTCTATTGTTGTAGGTAATCACCCCCTAAAATGCAAGGTTATATCCTCTTGAGGCACTTCCATCCCTGGGAGTAGGGGGAGGTGGGCGTAGAGTCCAACTAGTGTAAACTCTGCTTACCTGGGAGATTCAGTCAGAGTGAGCTGAAACTTGAAGGGAGCAGGAGCTCCAGCCTGTGTGGCTGTGGACACGGACGGAGCTAGGCCTGTGTGGCGGCCCGTGGGATTGTGTGGAACTCTTTGGACTACTGTAAGGACGATTGATTTGTAATCCGGTCCGAGGATTGTCGGGAAGGGCCCCCGAATCTGTTTTACGTGGACTTATCGTGTGCTGTTCCAGTGTTCTTGTGAATAAACCTGTTGGATCGTTCCTCGGCCTGTTGTCTCTCCTTGCCCTGCTGTACACCCCGTCACAAGGGTATACATACAAGAATCATTAACAGTACATAACAGACCGGTATAGGAGGAGAGAGGACCCTGCCCGCGAGGGCTCACAGTCTATAGGGAATGGGTGATGGTACAATAGGTAAGGACAGAGCTGGTTGCGCAGTGGTCTACTGGACTGAGGGTTATTGTAGGTTGTAGGCTTGTTGGAAGAGATGGGTCTTGAGGTTCCTCTTGAAGCTTTCCACAGTAGGGGAGAGTCTGATATGCTGTGGTAGAGCGTTCCAGAGTATGGGGGAGGCACGGGAGAAATCTTGTACGCGATTGTGGGAAGAGGAGATAAGAGAGGAGTAGAGAAGGAGATCGTGTGAGGATCTGAGGTTGCGTGCGGGTAGGTACTGGGAGACTAGGTCACAGATGTAAGGAGGAGACAGGTTGTGGATGGCTTTGTATGTCATGGTTAATGTTTTGAACTGGAGTCGTTGGGCGATGGGAAACCAGTGAAGGGATTGGCAGAGTGGCGAGGCTGGGGAATAGCGGGGGGAGAGGTGGATTAAGCGGGCCGCAGAGTTTAGGATAGATTAGAGGGGTGCAAGAGTGTTGGAAGGGAGGCCAGAGAGCAGGAGGTTGCAGTAGTCGAGGCGGGAGATGATGAGGGCATGCACTAATGTTTTTGCTGAATCTTTGGTTAAGGAAAGCACGGATCCGGGAGATATTTTTGAGTTGTAGTCTGCATGAGGTGAAGAGGGCTTGGATGTGTGGCTTGAAGGATAGAGCAGAGTCGAGGGTTTCTCCAAGGCAATGAGCTTGTGAGACTGGGGAGCGTGAGCAACCATCAAGTTTGATGGAAAGGCTTCTTGGAGGGGATGAGTGAGGAGGAAAGACAATGGATTCTGTTTTGTCCATGTTAAGCTTTAGGAATCGCACAGAGAAGAAGGATGAAATACCAGACAAACATTGTGGAATTTTGGTTAGTAGAGGTAATGTCAGGTCCAGAGAGGTAGATCTGCGTATCATCAGTGTAGAGAGGATACTGAAAGCCGTGGGACTCTATGAGCTGTCCCAGGCCGAAGGTGTAGATGGAGAACAGCAGGGGTCCAAGAACTGAGCCTTGGGGGACACCGACAGATAGGGGGCGAGATGAGGAAGTGGTGTGAGAATGGGAGACGCTGAAAGTTCGGTCGGTTAGGTATGAGGAGATCCAAGATAGGGCCAAGTCTGTGATGCCCAGAGATGAGAGAATCTGTAGTAGAAGGGAATAGTCTACTGTGTCGAAGGCAGAGGACAGGTCCAGGAGGAGGAGGATAGAGTAGTGTCGCTTGGCTTTGGTGGTTAGTAGATCATTGGTGACTTTGGTTAGGGCAGTTTCAGTAGAGTGATGAGGTCGGAAGCCAGATTGTAGCCGGTCAAAGAGGGAGCAGGAGGAGAGGTATGAGGACAATTCAAGATGGACATGCTGTTCTAGTAGTTTTGAGGCATAGGGGAGAAGGGATATGGGGCGATAGTTTGACACAGAGGATGGGTCAAGGGAGGGCTTTTTGAGAATGGGTGTAATGGGAGGCATGTTTAAAGCATGAGGGGAATACACCACTTGTTAGTGATAGGTTGAAGAGATGGGTTAGGGCTGGGATGAGGACTGCGGTGATGTTGGAGATGAGGTGCGATGGGAGCGGGTCAAGTGCACAGGTGGTTAGATGTGATCTTGAGAGTAGAGTGGAAAGATTATTTTCGGTCAGGGTGGAGAAGCTGGATTTGGAGGACGAGGGCTGAGTAGCGATGATGAGGGGCTGTGGTGATTGTGGGCCAAAGCTTGCTCTGATGTTGTCAATCTTCTGCTTGAAGAAAGAGGCAAAGTCTTCAGCTGAGATGAGAGGAGAGGGAGGTGGTGCTGGAGGACGGAGGAGAGAATTGAAAGTGTTGAATAGCTGTTTAGGGTTGTGAGAGAGAGAGGATATGAGGGATGATAAGTAGGTTTGTTTTGCAGCAGTGAGTGTGGACTTGAAGGTGGTGAGGGACTCTTTATATGCAATGAAGTGTTCAGTCGAATGAGACTTCTTCCATCTGCGCTCAGCAATTCTGGAAGCCCGTCTCAGTTGTTTAGTCTGACTCGTGTGCCAGGGTTGCCTGTTGATTGTGCGGGTTTTGGTGTGTGTGAGGGGGGCAGCTGATTCGAGAGCTGCAGAGATTGTAGTGTTGTATAAAGTTGCAGCAGCATCTGCGTCGTGTAAAAAAGCAATGTCTGTGAGAGGAAGAAGGGACTGTGAAAGTGCGTGTAAATCAAGGTGTTTGATATTTCTGCGAGGGTGTGAAAGTTTGTGGAGTGGGGGTTACGTACTTGGAGAAGAGAGGGAAGAGAATGTGAGTACGTTGTGGTCAGACAGGGGAAGAAGTGAGTTAGAGAGGTTAGATAGGGAACAGAGACGAGTGAAGATGAGGTCCAGCGTGTGGCCATCTTTGTGAGTAGCTGCAGAAGACCATTGGGTGAGGCCGAAGGAGGAAGCAAGTGTTAGAAGTTTGGAGACAGATGAGTGGGAAGTGTCAATGGGGATATTGAAATCACCCATGATGATGGTGGGGATGTCGGTGGAAAGGAAGTGTAGTAGCCAGGTGGTGAAATGATCAAAAAAGGCAGTGGCTGGCCCTGGAGGGCGGTAAATGACAGCCAGTTGAAGGTTGGAGGGGGTGTAGATGCGTACGGAGTGCACCACAAAAGAGGGAAGAGTAACAGAGGGTGGTAGTGGAATTGGTGTAAAGCAGCATTGGTTGCACAGGAGCAAACTAACTCCTCCACCATGTTTGTTAGTGGGGCGGGGGGTGTGAGAGAGTTGGAGACCACCATAAGAAAGTGCAGCAGGAGAGGCTGTGTCAGAGGGGGTGAGCCAGGTTTCTGTGATGGCGAGGAAGGAGAGTTTATTAGTGATGAAAAGATCATGAATGTAGGATAGTTTGTTGCAGACAGAGCAAGCGTTCCATAGAGCTCCTGTTAGTGGGACTGGGGGAGCGGGGGCTGGGTGGATGGGTATGAGGTTAGAGAGGTTGCGGAAGTTTGTGATGGGTTGTGGATGAGGGTTTGAAGTAACAATAGGGATATGGTGAGGAGGACCAGGATTTGGAGCGATATCCCCAGCAGTGAGGAGAAGCAGAGAGAGTGTGAAGTAGGTGGGAGCAGGAGAGGCCATAAGATGGTCGTGTGTGTCTGGAGACACAGGGTGAAATGTGGAGGAAAATATGTGAGGGGAAGGTGAGATGGGTGGGGAGGATGGAGGGAGAGATGAATAGTTCATTACTGGGTTTAGGCATCAGAGGGGGCAGTGAAAAATGAAGTAATATAGGGGTGAAAGTAAAGAAAAACACAAACATTGTTTCCAGTGACTAGGTTTCCAGTTACCTTCCGGTCACTTCCGGCTCAATTCTGGCTTAATTCAATGTAGCATACTTACATGGTGCATACTTGTATTGGTGCAGACGAAAAGTCTATGTGCAGACTTTTAGGTTTTACTTTTACTATTAGCTTAACCTTGATAGCGGACCCCATAATCACACACAAAAAAGGTAGAAAAAAATGTTTAATCAGAAAATACGAGAGGTTGCTGATAAGTCTTTGGCTTTACCCAGAAAGAAACAAGATAGAATGATGAAACTTTACATTTATTCACTCTCCACTGATATCAACACATTTCTTAAATCGGTATTCCAAGTTCTGTAAGCCTAGCAAAAAGAAGGATTTCAGTTGTGCCTCAAACCAGCCATCTGTAGCAGCCATGGCATGGTGTGAAATTTGGTGTTTCTTCAGGTTAGGAAACAGATTATAGTCTGAGGGAGCTAGATCTGGTGAATAAGATGGGTGGTCAACCAGCTGGAAGTCCAGCTCTGCCAGTGTTGTCGTGGTCACTTGTGCAGTGTGAGCAGAGGCGTTGTCTTGCAGGAACAAGATTCCTTCGGACATCTTGCCGCGTCTTTTGGCCTTCAGTTGGCCCAAAAGTTCAATGTAATCCTTTGCATTGATGGTGGAACCCTTTTGAAGGTATTCTACTTTCAGCACGCCCTCCTTATACCAGAATACAAACGCCATCACCTCAGTGGCTGATTTTTGCACCCTTAACTTTTTTAGATGAGGAGAACCACTGTGCCTCCACTCGTTTGACTGCTCTTTGTTTTCAGAGTCATACAAATAAATTCAGGTCTCATCCATAGTGAGCAGTCGATCCAGAAAGTTCTTATCAGTCTGGAAACGCTGACAAATGGGCTGGGAAATTTTCACTCATATGCTTCTCTGATCTGTTGTCAAACATTTGGGGACGCACTTTGCAGATAGCTTCCTCATGTCCAAATGTGCATGGATAATGAGGAAACAAACACGTTCATGGGAAATCCCCATGATGTCTGCTATTGCTCTAGCTGAAATTCGTCGATTCTCCAGTATGAGGTTGTGCACAGCATCGACGATCTCTGGAACAACAACCACTCTCCATCGTCCAGGACTTTCCTCATCATTGGTGCTGAAGTGGCCCGTTTTAAATCTGGCAACCCAGTTCTTAACTGTGGAATAAGAAGGACATTGATCCCCCAATGTCTGTGACATATCACCATGAATATCCTTTGCAGACTGTCCTTGCAGAAACAATTTTATCACTCCTCTGCTCTCAGTTGCTGTGCATTAGACGCCGCCATTTTGTTTTCTCACGTGCGTAGAAAACTGTTGCCATAAGCAACAAAAACATTTTTAAAACATATATTAGACAGATAAGACTTTCATGTCATGTAACATTCGTTATCATAGAAACAAAAAAGATCACAAAGCCAAAGACTTGGCAGCCCCTCGTAAGCACATTTGAGAAAAGGAAAAAGAATATGCAGTACAATCTGGTTCTAATTTGCAAAACATAGCTAAACCATTCCCCTTTACAGGTGCAGAAAAAGTTTAGGTGACTAGTGTTGGAAGGGAAAGCTAAAGTATAATTGTCTCATGGATTTGACAATAGGGCAATTAAAGATAATAGTTGAACTCCTCTAATCACAGAGAAGCGATTTTACAGCAATTGAACATAGTGGGTTTCTATCATTGACTTTAGAGGATGATCTGGCACCTTTCTGTAGGGCACGGAAGTGGAAAGCACAGGCAAGTTAAAAGCCTGATCAAAAAAAAAAAAAGAAAAAGCTTTTATAGGATAGGAGAACATAAAAAGTATCACACCAAACCCATAAGCTGCTATTACTCCTATACAAGGCTTTAATATCTTCTATGTCAATTGGAAACAATTACACTAGATGCTAATACTAGAATTCAGGCTATATAGACTGTGTTGAAAAAGTATTCATACGCCATGAACTTTCACATTTTTTTCACATTGCATCACTAAATGAAATGTATTATATTGGGATTTTATGTGATATATAGTGATAGGAGACCGTGCTTGGCATTGCTTGTTACTCAATCGAGCGTTAGGCACGCGCTTTGTTAGATAGAGTATCGGGGGTGCTCGACTGCTATGCTCAACTCTCTGACCCGCATGTTTCACGCAGGTTTTACAGCCACTAAACATGTTGAGATTGCCTGCCAGTCATGGTAATGCCTTAGCCATTTTGGCTACTGACATTACTGTGATTGGCCGGACGCATTGCTTCTTCGAGTCTTATATGACACCCTGAGGTGCAATGTGCATTCAGGGAAAGTTGATGTAGGAGGGACAGAGTGGATTAGAGCAGACATATAGGAAGGGTTTTACACTTGCACCCCAGGGTGTTTTAAATGTGGCACTAAAGGGTGTTTTTAGGTTGGTTTAATTTAATAAATAATTCAATAATTCAGTCAGGAGGAATGGGCCCAAATTCCTACCAACTATTGTGAGAAGCTTGTGGAAGGATATCAAAAACATTTGACCCATGTCATACAGATTAAGGGCAATGGTACCAAATACTAATGAAATGTATGTAAACTTTTGACTCTGCAGAAAGTGATAAAAATGCCTTAAAACATTCTCTCTCTCTCATTATTCTGGTATTTGGAAAATATAAATAATTTGGGTTCCTATTTGACTTAAAACGGGAAAGGTTTATTCTGATTTCATGTCAGATGGTGAGAAAAACATGCATACAATTGTGCTCAAAAGTTTACATATGCCGGAAGATTTTTTTGCTTTCTTGGCCTTCTTTCATAGAATATGAATGAGAACACAAAATCTTTTTTTCCACTCATGGTTAGTGGTTGGGTGAAGCAATTTATTCTGAAACTACTGTGTTTTCTCTTTTTATATCATAATAACAACCAAAAACATCCAAATTACCCTGATCAAAAGTTCACATACCCCAGTTCTTAATACTGTGTATTGCCCCCTCTAACATCAATGACAGCTTGAAGTCTTTTGTGGTAGTTGTGGATGAGGCTCTTTCTTTTCTCAGATGGCAACGCTGCCCATTCTTCTTGGCAAGAAGCCCCTAGTTCCTGTAAATTCCTGGGCTTTCTTGCATGAACTGCGCGCTCGAGTTCTTCCCAGAGTGGCTCATAAAATCATAGAATGGTAGGGTTGGAATGGACCTCCTGGGTCATCTAGTCCAACCCCCTGCTCAAAGCAGGATTCACAAAATAATCCCAGACAGATGTCCATCCAACCTCTTTTTAAAGACTTCCATTAAAGGAGAACTCGCCACCTCTTGTGGCAGCTTGTACCACTCGTTGATCAACCTGTCAAAAAGTTTTTTCTATATCTAATCTGTGTCGCCTCCACATCAGTTTCATCCCATTGCTTCTACTCTTTCCTTGTGAAAATGAGAATAAAACTGATCCCTCTACAGTGTGACAGCCTTTAAGATATTTGTAGACATCTATTAGGTCTCCTCTCAGTCTTCTCTTTTGCAAGCTAAACAATTCAAAATCCTGCTACCGTTCCTCATAGGACATGGTTTGCAGACCAGTTACCATTCTGGTCGCTCTTCTCTGAACTTGCTCCAGTTTGTTGATGTCTTTTTTAAAATGTGGTGCCCAGAACTGGACACAATATTCCAGATGAGGTCTGACCAATTAGAAGTAAAGGGGGATAATGACTTCACGTGATCTAGAATGTATGCTTCTGCTAATACATCCTAGAATGGTGTTTGCCTTTTTTGCTGCTGCATCACACTGTTGACTCATGCTCAGTCTGTGGATCTATTATTATACCTAAGTCTTTTTCACACATGCTGTTGGATAGCACTATTCCTCCCATGCTGTATATGCTCTTTTCATTATTCTTGCCAAGATGCATGACTTTACATTTCTCCCTGTTAAAAACCATTCTATTAGTTGCTGCCCACTGATGCAACTTGTTTAGATCTTGTTGAATCGTCTCTCTCTTCTCTAGTATTAGCTATTCCTCCTAGCTTTGTGTCATTAGAAAATTTAATCAGTTTACCCTTAATTCCTTCACCTAAATAATTGATAAAGATGTTTAACAACACGGGACCCAGGACAGAGCCCTGTGGTACCTCACTTGAGACTATCTTCCAACTGGATGTGCAGCCATTTATGACCACTCTTTGATTCCGATCACTAAGCCAGTTACGATGATATTGAGGTCAGGAAACTGAGAAGGCCACTCCACAACCTTCACTTTGTTCTGCTGTAGCCAATGACAGGTCGACTTGGTCTTGTGTTTTGGATCGTTGTCATGTTGAAACATCCAAGTACATCCCATGCTCAGCTTTCAGGCTGATGAGTGCAAATTTGCCTCCAAGTATTTGCTGATAAAATGCTGCATTCATCTTTCCTTCATCTTTGAGCAAGTTTCCTGTGCTTTGTGCTTTTGTAGCTCACACATCCCCACATCATTAGCAGTCCACCTCCATGCTTTACAATAGGAATGGTGTTCATTTGATTATAGGCCTTGTTGACACCTCTCCAAATGTAACGTTTATGGTTGTTACCAAAAAATTTGATTTTGGTCTCATCATTCCAAATAACCTTGTTCCAGAAGTTTAGAGGCTTGTCTCTGTGTTGTTTGGCATATTGTAGGTGAGATACTTTGTGGCATTTGCGCAGTAATAGCTTTCTTATGGCGACACGACCATGCAGCCCATTTTTCTTCAAGTGCCTCCTTATTGTGCATCTTGAAACAGCCACATCGCTAGTTTTCAGTGAGTCCTGTATTTCAGCTGATGTTACTTGTGGGTTTTTCTTTGCATCTCAAATAATTTTTCTGAGAGTTGTGGCCGAAATTTTTGTTGGTTTACCTCATCGTGGATTGCTTTTTACAGATGAAATTGGATACATAAGAATTTCTAAACTACTGAAGGCTCCAGAAAATATATTTTCCTAGAAAATTGGTGACGTGTTCAATTATTTTACCTGCTACATGTCCCCTTTTGCTTAGTATATACATTTGAAACCAAAATTTTACATACACTATCTAACAAGACAAATATGCATGGTTTTTCTCACTGTTTGACATGAAATCAAAATAAACCTTTCCCGTTTTAGATCAATTAGGATTACCAAAAATATTTATATTTGCCAAATGCCAGAATAATGAAAGATAAACTTTTAAGGCAATTTTATTACTTTCTGAAGCCAAAAGTTTACATGAGCTAAGTACAAGAGTACTATGCCTTTAAACAATATGGATAGCCCATATGATGAGGTAATGTCTTTGGAAGCTTCCGATAGGTTTACTGGCAACATCTGGGTTGATAAGAGACACACCTATTGTTACGGGGGGCTGTCTGATAATAACCGAAAGGAGTATCAGACAGTCAGGGTCCACCGTGCAAAGACTTTGCTGCAGACTATGGCAGAGTGCAATACCTCTGTTAACTCACAGAAGGATATAATAAGTAAAGCAATTCCTCCCTTACTTGGAGGGTGTGTTTAATGATCTCTGTTAATAATCACAGAGACAAAGGCAATGTGTGCGAAATGGCACCTACCTAGGTCCGCTCTTCTAGTGGTGCAAAAGAGACGAACAGCAGCGTAAGCCGCACAAAGCTCCTACCTGCGTTCGCTCCACTAGTGTGCGAGGACTCGAACCACTAGATATGGCACCTGCCTAGGTCCGCTCTTCTAGTGGTGCAAAAGAGACGAACAGCAGCGTAAGCCGCACAAAGCTCCTACCTCTGTTCGCTCCCCTAGTGTGCGAGGATACGAACAACTGCCAGACGCAGTATAAGGAACGTTACCCTAGCGGCAACGTCCACCTACGAGTAGAATCACAAGGCCCAGCCAGACCATGTGCCTCAGGCACCTGCCTATGTCCGCTCCCCTAAGAGGTAAGGATACGGACAGCAGCCGAAGCTGTAAGGTATAAGAACGCTACCCTGCCGGTAGCGCTCACCTAGCATAGACAGAGGAATGCCTAGAGGAACGCGCACAGAGCGTCTACTCATATGCATGAACCAAGAGGACTGAGCACCATGCGGCGTGTGTCAGGGTCTTATATAGACTCTGTGCCTCATCCAAGATGGAGGACACCAGAGCCAATCCGCTGCCAGAACGACAGGAGTGACGTCATGCTGGCCTATCACCGAGCAAGACGTCACAAGCACATGACCAGCGACCAATCGGCATAGAAGGTGTCAGAGACATGTGACCTCGTGTCAGCGATGATGTCACCCGCACATGTGCAATGGCTCCAAGATTGGACTTAGTCTCCGGCGCTCGCACATGTGCAGTAGCAAGAAATCTGGACTTAGTCTCCAGCGCTCGCACATGTGCAGTAGCAAGAAATCTGGACTTAGTCTCCAGCGCTCGCACATGTGCAGTAGCAAGAAATCTGGACATAGTCTCCAGTGCTCGCAGCAACCGTAACAGTACCTCCCCCTCAAGGGCCCCCCTCCCGGCGACGCAGGTAATCGGCAACTAAGTCGGGAGCATGGACAGCCTCCTCAGGCTCCCAAGAGCGATGTTCCGGGCCATAGCCCTCCCAATCTATCAAGAAGAACCTGCGCCCTCTAACCATCTTAGAACCAACTATGGCTCGTATCTCATAGCTAGAGCGAGAGGAATCAGAGGCAGGAGAGTGCACTTCACGAGTGTGAGGTAAAATAGCCGGCTTTAGCAGTGAGACATGGAATTTGTCATGAATCCTAAGATGGACAGGTAACTTCAATTGATAGACTACAGGATTTACCTGTCGAAGAACCTCATAAGGACCCAGGAAGCGAGGAGCAAATTTGACAGAGCTCACTCTAAGTCTCACGTGTTTTGCAGAGAGCCACACAAAGTCCCCTGGAGAAAAGACAGGAGCCGGGCGACGAAACCGATCGGACACCGTCTTCATACGGTCCTTAGCTGCTTGGATCGACTCTTGAGTCCGATCCCAAACCTCTCTGGCATTAGTTGCCCAGTCGGCCACAAGAGGAGGAGGTGCAGCAGCGGGAAACGGTACCGGTACCCTAGGGTGTTGCCCATTATTGAGTACGAACGGTGTCTGCCCAGTGGCCTCAGCCAGCGAATTGTTAAGGGCAAATTCTGCCCAGGGTAGGAGGGAGGACCAGTTATCGTGGTTCTCAGCAACAAAGTGTCGAAGGTATATAATCATAGATTGATTGGTACGTTCAACCAAACCATTAGTCTCCGGATGGTATGCCGAAGAGAGATTCAACTCAATTTGCAGAAGGCTACAAAGCTCTCGCCAGAAACGGGAAGTAAATTGCGGGCCTCTATCACAAATGATACGATCTGGCATCCCGTGAAGCCTAAAGACATGCTTGAGGAATAGTTTGGCTAGTACCCTGGAAGATGGGATTCTCGATAACGGTACGAGATGAACCATCCGGGAGAAATGGTCCGTAATGACCCACACAAATCTATGTCCCTGTGAACATGGAAGATCACCCACAAAGTCCATGCCTACCACCTCCCATGGTCTATCTGGCACTGGTAAAGGATGCAAGAGCCCAGCCGGTCTCTGCCGTAATGGACGGTTGCGAGCACACGAGTAGCAGGAACCGACATATCTCTTGACGTGGCTGGCTAAGTGTGGCCACCAATACCACCTCTCCAGTAACTCTCGTGTCCGCCTAATACCAAAATGCCCACCCACCTTTGAGGTGTGGGCCCATGACAGTATATCATTCTGTCGATCAGGCGGAACAAAGGTCTTGCCCGGTGGGATTTGGTCTAACGTCACAGGGGAGAGCGTATGAAAAACCCTGGAGGGAAGGATAAGACGAGGTTCGTCAATCTCTTCCTGGGTAGAAAGCATAGAGCGAGACAGGGCGTCTGCCTTGTTATTCTTACTCCCAGACAAATAGTTGATGGAGAAGTGAAAGCGGGAGAAAAACAAGGACCAGCGGGCTTGGCGAGGATTCAGACGCTGAGCGGTTTGTAAGTACGTCAGATTCTTATGGTCTGTATAGACCTGGAAAGGATGTTTCGCTCCTTCCAGCAAGTGACGCCACTCCTCCAAGGCTAATCTCAAGGCGAGCAGTTCCCTATCCCCAATGGTATAGTTTCTCTCTGCCGGTGAAAAGGTTTTAGCAAAGAAGAAACACGGCCTTTTTCTACCTGCACCGTTCTTTTGATACAAGACCGCACCAGCACCCACTGAAGAGGCATCAACCTCTAAGAGGAAGGGCCTACTCTCATCGGGTCTTTGAAGAACGGGAGCAGTTGAAAAGTGTCTTTTTACTGCCTCAAAAGCCTGAGATGTCTCAGTAGACCAGGCTTTGGGATTAGCACCTTTCTTAGTCAAGGCCACCAAAGGGGCCACCAAAGTAGAGAAATGGGGTATGAACTGCCTGTAATAATTTATGAATCCTAAGAAGCGTTGCACCGCCTTCAAGGAATGAGGTTCGGACCATTGCAGTACAGCAGAGAGCTTCGCAGGATCCATAGCCAGACCCTCTTGTGAGATAATGTAACCCAAAAAAGGCAATGAGGACTGCTCGAATACACATTTCTTGAGTTTAGCAAACAATGAGTGCTCCCTTAAACGGGAAAGGACACGAACGACATCCTGACGATGAGTCTCCAGATCAGGAGAAAAAATCAGGATGTCGTCCAGATACACCACTACTGAGGATAACAGTAAATCCCTGAACACATCGTTTACGAAGTCCTGAAATACTGCGGGTGCATTACATAACCCAAAAGGCATGACGAGGTATTCATAGTGACCGTCTCGGGTGTTAAAAGCGGTCTTCCATTCGTCACCCTTTCGAATTCGTACCAAGTTATATGCACCCCGCAGATCCAACTTCGTAAAAACTTGAGCTCCTCTCAGTCTGTCAAAGAGCTCCGAAATTAAAGGTAATGGGTATTTGTTCTTTATTGTGATTGCGTTGAGACCCCTGTAATCTATGCAGGGACGCAAATCACCCTCTTTCTTCCGAACAAAGAAAAACCCAGCTCCCGCGGGAGAGAAAGACTTACGAATGAACCCCTTCTCTAAGCTCTCTCTTATATAGGTCGACATGGCCTCCGACTCAGGTATCGACAGGGGGTAAACCCTGCCTTTAGGTGGAACCGAACCTGGGATAAGGTCTATGGCACAGTCATACGGCCTATGGGGTGGAAGAACCTCAGCACCCTGTTTGGAGAACACGTCAGCGAAATCCAAATAGGGTGTAGGTATGGGAGAGAGATCAGTTGATGCAACCGCAACGACCTTAGGTGGTAAGGGAAGACATCGGGACTGACATTTCGAACCCCAACTAATAATGCTGTCAGACTCCCAGTCAATGTGAGGAGCATGAGTCCGAAGCCATGGAAGACCCAGAAGGACGTCGTCTATACCCTCAGGCAAAACAAGAAAAGAAATCTCCTCTATGTGACCCTGAGACAGGGAAAGGCGCAAGGGAACTGTCCTCAATGTAATGGAGTCAGACAACATAGTTCCATTAACAACACGGACAGGAATAGGCGCCTCTAACATGATAGAGGGAATATTGTGTCCCTTTACAAATCCTGAGGACACAAAAATCCCGTCAGCTCCGGAATCCACAAAAGCCATAATAGGCCAGGTATTCTCAGATAACGAGAGCTGACCTGGGATACAACACTTAGAGGGTGCAGAAGACGTCTCTAGTAACCCCCCTCTAATGGTTACTAGGCCAGGGAGTTTCCCTGACGACTAGGACACTTGTTGGCATAGTGCCCAGCCTGACGACATACGTAACATATAGGAGGACCAGACTTGCGTAGTCTGGAGAACGTATGACCTAACTCCATAGGAGTGGGAGATGTTTCAGATGCTGAGGAAGATGGTAGTGGACCCTCAACAACTGGAATAGCCCGATGCTTAGGGCGTGAGGAAGAGACCTCGAGTTTACGTTCCTTATGGCGTACATCGATCCTCGTTGCTACTGTGATCAAGTCCTCCAGAGAAGCAGGGACCTCACGAGTAGCAAGAGCATCCTTGACATAGCCTGCCAACCCTCTCCAGAAGATAGGAATCAACACCTTCTCTGGCCAATCTAGTTCTGCCACCAGAGTTCTAAAAGCAATGGCATAAGAACTAGTGGATAACGAACCCTGAGATAGATCTAACAGTCTCAGAGCCGCATCATGGGTAACCTGCGGACCCATGAATACCGCCTTAAGAGCATCAAGAAAGTCTTGATGTCTCAGAGTAACCACATCAGAGCGCTCCCATAAGGGAGTCACCCATTCTAAGGCTTTGTCCTGAAGTAAGGAGATGATAAAGCCTACTCTGGACCTCTCCGTAGAGAAGCGAGAAGAGTTGACCTCTAGGTGTATCTGACACTGACTAATGAAACCACGACATGATCTGGCATCGCCAGAATATCTGTTTGGCAGAGCAAGTCGAGGATCATGTGCAGATGTCACCATGGTCTGAGGTTTATCCTCTATACTCTTGAGCCGTGACTCAAGTACTTGTATGTAACGGTGTAACTGCTGATATTCTGCCATAACTGCCAGACCCTTGGCTCAGTCCTAATGTTACGGGGGGCTGTCTGATAATAACCGAAAGGAGTATCAGACAGTCAGGGTCCACCGTGCAAAGACTTTGCTGCAGACTATGGCAGAGTGCAATACCTCTGTTAACTCACAGAAGGATATAATAAGTAAAGCAATTCCTCCCTTACTTGGAGGGTGTGTTTAATGATCTCTGTTAATAATCACAGAGACAAAGGCAATGTGTGCGAAATGGCACCTACCTAGGTCCGCTCTTCTAGTGGTGCAAAAGAGACGAACAGCAGCGTAAGCCGCACAAAGCTCCTACCTGCGTTCGCTCCACTAGTGTGCGAGGACTCGAACCACTAGATATGGCACCTGCCTAGGTCCGCTCTTCTAGTGGTGCAAAAGAGACGAACAGCAGCGTAAGCCGCACAAAGCTCCTACCTCTGTTCGCTCCCCTAGTGTGCGAGGATACGAACAACTGCCAGACGCAGTATAAGGAACGTTACCCTAGCGGCAACGTCCACCTACGAGTAGAATCACAAGGCCCAGCCAGACCATGTGCCTCAGGCACCTGCCTATGTCCGCTCCCCTAAGAGGTAAGGATACGGACAGCAGCCGAAGCTGTAAGGTATAAGAACGCTACCCTGCCGGTAGCGCTCACCTAGCATAGACAGAGGAATGCCTAGAGGAACGCGCACAGAGCGTCTACTCATATGCATGAACCAAGAGGACTGAGCACCATGCGGCGTGTGTCAGGGTCTTATATAGACTCTGTGCCTCATCCAAGATGGAGGACACCAGAGCCAATCCGCTGCCAGAACGACAGGAGTGACGTCATGCTGGCCTATCACCGAGCAAGACGTCACAAGCACATGACCAGCGACCAATCGGCATAGAAGGTGTCAGAGACATGTGACCTCGTGTCAGCGATGATGTCACCCGCACATGTGCAATGGCTCCAAGATTGGACTTAGTCTCCGGCGCTCGCACATGTGCAGTAGCAAGAAATCTGGACTTAGTCTCCAGCGCTCGCACATGTGCAGTAGCAAGAAATCTGGACTTAGTCTCCAGCGCTCGCACATGTGCAGTAGCAAGAAATCTGGACTTAGTCTCCAGCGCTCGCACATGTGCAGTAGCAAGAAATCTGGACATAGTCTCCAGTGCTCGCAGCAACCGTAACACCTATGGATGTATTTTAATGCACACCTGAAACACACTGCTTCTTTGTGTAGCATCATGGGAAAGTCAAAAGAAATCAGCCATGATCGATCTCAGGAAAAGAATCGTGGACTTGCACAAGTCTGGTTCATCCTTGGATGCAATTTCCAGATAGCTGAAGGTGTCTCGTTCATCTGTACAAATAGCTATATATGCAAGTACAAACAAGATGGGAATGTCCAGTCATCATACCGTTTAGAAAGGAGATGGGTTCTATGTAACTGCTTTGGTCAGACATGTACATATCAACCCAAGAACAAAAGCCCTAAAGACCCTATGAAGATGCTGGTGGAAGCTGGTAATATTGTGTCATGATGCACAGTGAAATGAGTACTATATCAACATGGACTGAAATACCACTCTGCCAGGAAGAAGCCATTACTCGAAAAGTAACATAAAAAAGCCAGATCAATGTTTGCAAATGCACACAGGAACAAAGACCTTAATTTTTGGAGACATGTCCTGTGGTCTGACTAAACTAAAATTGAACTGTTTGGCCTTAATGACCATCGTTATGTTTGGAGGAAAAAGGCAGGAGCTTTAAAGCCTAAGAACAGCATCCCAACTGTGAAACACGGGGGTGGCAGCATTATGTTGTGGGGTTATTTTGCTGCAGGAGGGACTGGTGTACTTCACAAAATAGATGGCATCATGAGGAAAGAAGATAATGTGGTAATACTGAAGCAACATCTCAAGACATCAGCCAGGAACTTGGGCAGAAGCTTGGGCAGAAATGGGTCTTCCAAATGGACAATAACCCAAAGCAGAGTGCCAAACTGGTTACAAAGTGGCGTAAGGATAACAAAATCAGTTTGGTTATCACAAAGCCCTGATCTTAATCCTATTGAAAATTTATGGGGCAAAGCTGAAAAGGCAGGAGCGAGCAAGGCGACCTACAAACATGGCTCAGTTACACCCCTTCTCTCAGGAGGAATGAGCCAAAACTCCTACTAACTATTGTGAGAAGCTTGTGGAAGGATATTCAAAGCGTTTGACCCAAGTCATACAATTTAAAGGACAATAGTACCAAATACTAATGAAATGTATGAAAACGTTTGACTTTGCAGAAAGTAATAGAATGGCCTTAAAACATTCTATCTCTCATTATTCTGGCATTTGGCAAATATAAATAATTTTGGTAATCCTATGTGACCTAAAACAGGAAAGGTTCATTCTCATTTCATAACAGATAGTGAGAAAAATATGTATATGTGTCATTTTAGATAGTGTAGGTAAACTTCTGGTTTAACAGTATGTACTCCATCCTGGGCCCCTTTCAGGTATATATATCAATGCTGAGATCCCTCCTGGTATAAATGTTGCCTACCCAGGATGGGGGACATTAGCACATTATGTGGAACATTACGACTTAATGAGAGTTGAGGGGGGAGAGCAGCATATATGTACTAATAGAATTTAAAACGCTTCAAGGGCCCATACGTCTGACCAACATGCAGGGGGGGCCATGTCCAAATTGTGCACCAGGGCCTATCCGACTCTATTGAGGACACTGTGTGGGGTGGCTACATTTTATGTGAGATTTGTGCTAGGAATGCTTTTTAGTCCTAGTCCATTCCAGATTATGAGGCCAGTAACACGAAGAGAGGCAGTAGCACCGATTCAACATTGTGAATGGAAAAAATAACATTTTGTCCCCTCTTCTTTGTATCCACTAACAACCAAGCTCTCGGGCAGCTGGTTTAGTCTTGCACCATAAATGTGCAATGGACCTACTTGGCATCATTCTAATAGGCAAAATCTGGACATGTATATGGTTCATGTGTCTGTAATGAAGTGACTCTCTGAACTGCTAATAATAGAGTAGAGCAGCATACTGTGAATATGTATGGACAATTTAATAAAAAATATATATATTAATTCAGAAAAAAGTAAAAGATTAGAAAATAAAATTGTTTCCCTTATTTTAATGACTAAAATTTTCTCGGTAATGCACTCTGTTTAATAACAAAAACGCCGTTCAAAAACTGTAACAGATGTGTAATTTAATTAACGGTCACAAAAATGTCAGAACGAAAAAACGTTAAGGGCAATAGAACATTAGAAAGTGTTAAAGGCCCGTATTCTAGGTAAAAAAATGATAATCATATGGTAATAAGTTTGTGGAATAAATTACAGCAGCTTAGATTGAACACAAAGGACTACATAATAGGAGTATTAGGCAGGTTATATGAGTCTGCAATTTCCACAAGCATTTTGATTTTTTTTTGCAACAGCAATTTTTCCTCATAATTATTCATTATTAAATTGACCTGGTGAGATAAAATCAAACAATAGTATTGTAGTTCCCGGCACAGCAGGAGGTCAGCACTGTGGCTGTATAGTAGTTGAGGCACTTAAAGGAAACCCATCACCATGAATATACATTGTAATCTGCAGGTATCATGTTTTAGAGCAGAAGCAGCTAACCAGATTCATATGTAGTTTTATGAGAAAAGATTCAGTATAATGTGTGTCTTAACCATTTAAACCTCTGCTCTTTATGGGATTTTCAGTCCAGTGGGCGGTCCTATCAGTGATTCACAGATGTCTTTCTATATGTTTGCATAAAGAGAAAGCTGTAAGTCACTGATGGAACCGCCCACTGGACCAGAGAGTCCAGAAAAAGAGGATTAAATGGTTAAATCACGGAATATATATATATATATATATATATATATATATATATATAATAAAAAAAAGCGGCAAGAGCGGTTCTGCAGCACAATCCCAAGCTCACCCTACGGCAGAAAAGCAAATATGATGATGCTCACTGAAAAGACACACAGTCCATAAATAATTTCATGAAAAAAAAAAGCAAAAAAAAAAAAAAAGCGTGGCACTTACCCTAATAAAACTCACACTTTATTTCATTCCATTAAAAATTGCTCAGTGGTCAGATGCAGGATAAACAAGGCCAAAGGCTGTTTCGCAGCTACAGGTGCTTTCACAGGTCCTGGCTTCAAGGTGAATTTTGGTAGTTTTGGTAGATTGCTTGCATCTCAAATGGATACAGGATAGGTAAAAATAAAACAGAAACACCTTGTCCTGATACAACCTCATAAGGAAAACACAGCTCAAGCCCAAATACTTTGAATGTACATATACACTCCTTGAAATGGAATTTTCAACACCAAAAAGGAAAAGGTATGATTTTAAGTTTTTAATGATATGTAAATGATGGAGAAATAGAACAAAATTTTCAATACATCCTAATATATTTAGTATCAAGACAGCATGCACAGAAATAAACACTTACACACCTTGTTAGGTTCTTAATGGTTTTTCTAAAGAATATTTTTCCACACAATGTATTTGGGCACACAAATCATCAAGATCCATTGCTGACAGCTCCCTTTCAATTGCGAACCTATGATGTCCCAGATATTATGGATGGAGACAATTCCAGAGACGCTGAAGGCAATAGTAGCAAATTTAGCTTAAAAGACTGCTCACAGTATCACAAGCAACATGCTGCCCTACGCTGTCATGTTGAAAAATGTCTCCTGGGATATCTTGGAAAAATGGTGGCTACACTGGTTCATCGGCAAAATAAGTGTAATGCCAAGATGTTTCTGTACCTGGAATTAAGACTAGGGTGGTCTGGCTACCTTACATTATGACACCACATCATAATCCTAGGTGTAATACCCATGAGATGTTCCAACACCAACACCAACACCAGAACTCATATTGGCCAAATGTATTATCATGACCTGCAGAATGTCTTCCATCAAGCACATCTGGGATTCATTGGTTGGGAAAAAACATCTGAACATTAAAATATGGGGGAACGTAAATTATGGCCTAAGTTAGACCACCATTAACCCACATACGGACAGTCATATATAGATTCTGTTAGAGACCCAACAAGTATATTAACCTATAAAAAGAAAGGAGTCCAAAAACTACCTCAGTAAAAAATTAATAAAATTATATATGAATTAATAAAAAAAACACCAAAAGCATAAATACTGAGACCATAAGTGCTGGTGAGGATACAAAAAAAGAAAGAGGGCACCCAAATGCTAACAAAGATAGGGAGGTGGGAATAAAGTGCCTATGCATATTAGCAGCAATGTTTAAAAAAATCAGGGGATATCTAATGCACAAAAAAGTGCCCATGTGCATTAGCAGTGAATATAGGAGCAGCAGACACAGGGCTACCAAAAACCACCCCTCATAAGGTGCAAATGCAAGGTAAACAGCCGAACACCGTGAAATGACACTTACTCATACTACCTCCTAGTCAGCGGGGGAGTGTACCTCCAAAAACCTCAGCGTGCGTTTCGCGAGGGCTTCTATGGTTGGGGGGGGGTCGCCAACCGAGGAATTTATCTAGATGTGTGGTGAGCACCTTGAATCAATAGGTGCATGACAGCATTTTAGAACGTTGATCAGTGAAAATGAAAAACACATTTTTACCAGAAAGTTGCTTTGACCCCATTGATTTTCATTTTCACAAGTTTCACAAATTGTCAGGAATAGATAGCAGTTACTATGTCACCTTTGGGCAACCCCTGACGTGCCTAAACAGTAGAAACCTCCCACAAGTAACCCCATTTTGGAAATTAAACCCTTCAAGTCATTTAGCTAGTTGTGTGGTGAGCACCTTGAGCCCACAGACACATCACATCATTTTAGAACGTTAAGAAATGAAAATGAACAAAAATACATTTTCATTACAAAAATGTTGCCTTAACCTCAAATTTTTCATTTTCACAAAGGTAACAGGAGAAAATGGACCATATAACTTATTGAGCAATTTTTCCAGAGTACAACGAAACCCCATGTGTAATGAAAAACTACTGCTTTGGAGCACAGCAGGGCTCGGAAGGGAAGGAGTGTTATTTGAATTTTGAAGTGGTATTTAGGTTGGAATATACAGTCAGGGCCAGAAATATTTGAACAGTGACACAAGTTTTGTTATTTTAGCTGTTTACAAAAACATGTTCAGAAATACAATTATATATATAATATGGGCTGAAAGTGCACACTCCCAGCTGCAATATGAGAGTTTTCACATCCAAATCGGAGAAAGGGTTTAGGAATCATAGCTCTGTAATGCATAGCCTCCTCTTTTTCAAGGGACCAAAAGTAATTGGACAAGGGACTCTAAGGGCTGCAATTAACTCTGAAGGCGTCTCCCTCGTTAAACTGTAATCAATGAAGTAGTTAAAAGGTCTGGGGTTGATAACAGGTGTGTGGTTTTGCATTTGGAAGCTGTTGCTGTGACCAGACAATATGCGGTCTAAGGAACTCTCAATTGAGGTGAAGCAGAACATCCTGAGGCTGAAAAAAAAAGAAAAAATCCATCAGAGAGATAGCAGACATGCTTGGAGTATCAAAATCAACAGTCGGGTACATTCTGAGAAAAAAGGACTTGACTGGTGAGATTGGGAACTCAAAAAGGCCTGGGCGTCCACGGATGACAACAGTGGTGGATGATCGCCGCATAATTTCTTTGGTGCAGAAGAACCCGTTCACAACATCAACTGAAGTCCAGAACACTCTCAGTGAAGTAGGTGTATCTGTCTCTAAGTCAACAGTAAAGAGAAGACTCCATGAAAGTAAATACAAAGGGTTCACATCTAGATGCAAACCATTCATCAATTCCAAAAATAGACAGGCCAGAGTTAAATTTGCTGGAAAACACCTCATGAAGCCAGCTCAGTTCTGGAAAACTATTCTATGGACAGATGAGACAAAGATCAACCTGTACCAGAATGATGGGAAGAAAAAAGTTTGGAGAAGAAAGGGAACGGCACATGATCCAAGGCACACCACATCCTCTGTAAAACATGGTGGAGGCAACGTGATGGCATGGGCATGCATGGCTTTCAATGGCACTGGGTCACTTGTGTTTATTGATGACATAACAGCAGACAAGAGTAGCCGGATGAATTCGGAAGTGTACAGGGATATACTTTCAGCCCAGATTCAGCCAAATGCCACAAAGTTGATCGGACGGCGCTTCATAGTACAGATGGACAATGACCCCAAGCATACAGCCAAAGCTACCCAGGAGTTCATGAGTGCAAAAAAGTGGAACATTCTGCAATGGCCAAGTCAATCACCAGATCTTAACCCAATTGAGCATGCGTTTCACTTGCTCAAATCCAGACTAAAGACGGAAAGACCCACAAACAAGCAAGACCTGAAGGCTGCGGCTGTAAAGGCCTGGCAAAGCATTAAGAAGGAGGAAACCCAGCGTTTGGTGATGTCCATGGGTTCCAGACTTAAGGCAGTGATTGCCTCCAAAGGATTCGCAACAAAATATTGAAAATAAAAATATTTTGTTTGGGTTTGGTTTATTTGTCCAATTGCTTTTGACCTCCTAAAATGTGGAGTGTTTGTAAAGAAATGTATACAATTCCTACAATTTCTATCAGATATTTTTGTTCAAACCTTCAAATTAAACGTTACAATCTGCACTTGAATTCTGTTGTAGAGGTTTCATTTCAAATCCAATGTGGTGGCATGCGGAGCCCAACTCGCGAAAATTGTGTCACTGTCCAAATATTTCTGGACCTAACTGTAGAAAATGGACCATGCAATTTGTTACATAATTTCTCCTGAGTTAGCCAATACCCCATATGTGGTTGAAAACTACTTCTGAGACACAGTACAAAGCTCTGAAGGGAAGGAGTGCCATTTTCAGTTCAAATTTAGTTTAAATAATTTTGAGGTTCCATGTTACAATGCCAGAGCCCGTGACAAGCCAGAAAACCAGGCCCCCTATAATTGAACCAGTTTAACAAAGTACACCCCTTAATGAATTAATCTAGGATGCAATGAGCATATTAATACTATAGAATTTTAAACCATTGGGCATTGAAGAATATTTAATTTTTTTCGCTAAAATTTTGTTTTAGTCCCAAGTTTTTAATTTTTATAAGGGTTAAGAGGAAACAAAATGGACCCACAGTTTGTGGTTTTTCCTAAGTGCACTAATAACCTACATGTAATCGGGAACTACTTCTGAGGTACAGTGCAAAGCTGAGAAGGGAAAGAGTCTCATATTGGACTTCAGAATTTGCTGGAATGGATTGCAAGTGCCATTTCACGTTGTCAAAGCTTCTGAGGTGCCAGAAGAGCAGAAATCCAATACAAGTGACCCCATTTTATAAACTGCACCCCCCTCAAAGAAATGATCTAGGGGTGCAGTAAGCATATTGACACCACAGGGGTGTCACAGAATGTTATACTATTGGGAGGTGAAGAAAAAAAATATTAAAGTTTTACTACTAAAACGTAAATTTAACACCAGATTTCCAATATTCACAAGGGGCGTAGGTAAACAAAATGACTAGGGATGAGCGGCTCTGGACTGTAATAGTCCGGATCCACGCGGTTTCAGCGCTATATCTGTGCCAGACCCGGGCGCGGGATTCTGGGTGCACGATCCGGAATCGGCAATTAATAAAAATAAACAAAACCAGAAATAAATGAGAGTTTCATACTTACCGAAACTCGATGTCACGGCGGTACACTGCTTCTGGGTGTTACGTCACCGCCGGAGTCTGCTCCAGCGACTTCTGCTCCGATCGCCAGGCGACGCAGTGTTCCTGCCTTGAATGGTGCTGGGAGAGGAGTCGATGCCAGCGGCACCGGTTGGCGCAGGCTCCGATCGGCGCAGGCTCCGATCATCCAGTGGGCTGGGTTATCTTGGGATCTGCAGTACCGCTGGCTGACTGTGGGTGACGTGTGTCTTCCAGCTGAAGTTGCCAGCGTTCAGCTACAGCCAATGGGAAGACACGACACCCTTCTTATTACCCCTCCTGTCACATGACCACTGCCAGAGATAGTTCTGATTTCCTGGCTCCTTGTCCGCCCTATTCTGTTTTGTGATTCCTGTGTGCTGACTTCTGCGTGTTTTCTGACTACCCTTCTGCCTGCTGCTTTTGTACCTCGCTGCCTGATCCGGATTTGACCTCTGCTCCATTTTCTGATTACGTCCTTGTCTGCCAATTCTGTCCCTGTTCTGCTATTCCTGGTTTGACCCTGCTGTGATGACTACTCTCATCGGACTGCAGCCTTCCACAGGTAGTGATCTCCAGGGCCCTGTGTAATTCCAAATCCCTGTAGAGGGGTTAAAGGGTTTCAGGGTCCTGGGGGTCCTGCTTGGTGAGTGGCTTCCCTCTAGTCTGTCCATTACAACCCCCCTGAGTCCGTTGATCCAGGCAGGCGTTACATTATCTCTGGCCCATCTAACAAGGAGAGAGGGGAAAAAAAATGGATTCTCTCTATGCTGTGCTAAACCAGGTGCACACCCTTTCTGGCCTTGTTCGTGGACTTACACAGCAGGTGCAGAATCTCAGGTCTGCTCAGGTTCAAGCCCCTGCAGCACCTACCTCATCGTGTCCAGAGTCCCATCGACTGCAAGGGAGCAGATCACGTTGTGGAGCCGAACATGGAGTGCCTTGATCTCAGAGGCAATCACTTCCAAAGGAACAGCAGCGCCTCAGTGAGCCCTAGGATACTCACTCAGGCGCCCAGGTACTTCCTGCAGACCCTATGAGGTTAATGTTACCTGTCCAATTGTCTGACCAGGGAACATCTGTACGGCTGCAGGCATTCATTGATTGTGGCTCTGCAACTAATTTTTTAGACACTATTGTAGCAAAAGAACTGGGTTTGCCTTTGCTAAGATTGAATGCTCCCATTAGAATATCTGCTATCGATAGTACACCTCTCACACAGGGTGTGGTTACTTTTGTAACTCCAGAGATCTCCATGCTTGTTGGAGCTCTGCATGTAGAAACTGTCATTTTTTTGTTCTTGAAAATCTGATGTCAGCAGTGGTACTGGGCATGCCATGGCTGCGCAAACATAACATAACCCGGTCATAGACTGGCACCAGGGTGAGATTGTGCGCTGGAGCCCTGAGTGTCAGGAGACATGCATGTCTTTATCTGTTAACTTGACTAGAGCTGAACCTATTTTAATACCTCATGCATTCAGGGATTTTGCTGATGTGTTTTCGGTATCTGAATCTGAAAAATTACCTCCGCACAGAGATTATGACTGCCCCATAGATTTGGTCCCGACCCCAGTCGGAGCTGGATTCTTTTTTGTTGATAAAAAAAAGACGATGGACTCAGACCTTGTATTGACTACTGTGAACTTAATGCTATTACTGTAAAGAATCAGTACCCTCTGCCACTAATCCTCGATCTCTTTAACCAGCTCATAGGAGCCCGGTGGTTCACCAAGCTGGATCTCAGGGGTGCATATAACCTAATCTGCATCAGAGAAGGAGATGAGTGGAAAACAGCATTTAACACACCAGAGGGACACTATGAGTACCTGGTAATGCCTTTTGGGTTAAGTAATACGCCGGCTGTCTTTCAGAACTTTGTCAATGACATTTTCAGGGATATCTGTGGTCTATATGTGGTGGTCTATCTGGATGACATCCTGATTTATTCTCCTGATGCTATGTCACATGTCTGCACTGTACTCCAGAGACTCAGGGAGAACTCCCTATTTGCTAAATACGAGAAATGTGTTTTTTTTGATGCAGAGGTTAATTTCCTGGGTTATATCTTGTCTGCAGAAGGCTTTCGCATGGATCCCTCTAAGCTTCGACCGATTAAGGAGTGGGTGCAACCAAAGTCTCTGAAAGCCTTGCAGCGTTTCCTTGGATTTGCTAATTATTATCGCAAATTCATTAGAGATTTTTCCAAAATTGCCAAACCCCTCACCGATTTGACTAAAAAGGGGGCTGATGTGATTAATTGGAAGCCAGAGGTGATCCATGCCTTCTCAAAATTAAAAGACTTTTTTCCTCAGACCAGATTCTGGTTCAGCCTGACCTTATGCGTCCGTTTATAGTAGAAGTCGATGCATCTGAGGTCGGAGTGGGAGCGTTGCTATCTCAAGGTACTCAGTCTCTCACTCAGCTTCGTCCTTGTGCCTTCTTTTCTCGCAAGTTTTCTACCACGGAGAGAAATTATGATATTGGTAATCGAGAGCTGTTGGCAATCAAATGAGCCTTCGAGGAATGGCGCCAGTTCCTCTAAGGCGCAAACATAAGGTCACAGTTCTCACAGACCATAAGAACCTCACTTATCTAGAATCTGCTAAGAGACTCAATCCTAGGCAGGCCAGGTGGGCATTCTTCTCCAGATTTGATTTTGTGGTAACGTTTCGGCCCGGTACCAAGAACACCTGAACTGATGCACTTTCCTATAGTTTCTGTCCCTCTCAGTTGGAAAACTCTGAACCAGTCCCTATTTTAGCTAAAGGCATTATTAGGTCATCTGTTTCCTTAGATTTGATAGAAGAGGTCCAGAATACCCAAGACAGACCAAGCTCCTGAAACCACTCCTGACTGTAAACTGTTTGTTGCCCCCTCACTTCGCCTACGGGTACTCCAGGAATCCCACAATTCTGTGCTGGCAGGTCACCCTGGTATCAGCAATACTCTCTGATTAGTAACCAGGTATTTTTGGTGGACAACCGTAGAGAAAGACTGTAAGGACTATGTACTGGCTTGTGAAACTTGTGCTCGAGCCAAGGCACCCCGTACCCGCCCTGCCGGATTTCTCCAGTCCCTACCTACTCCAGTAAGCCCTTGGAAACATCTCTCCATGGACTTCATCACTGACCTTCCACCCTCAGAAGGGAAGACTTGTATCTGGGTAGTAGTGGATAGATTCAGCAAACAGTGTCATTTTGTTCCTCTGTACGGATTACCCAATTTTGAAACTCTTAGAAAGTTATTAGGCATATTGTGCAGTTACACGGGGTTCTGGAAAATATTGTTTCTGACCGAGGAACACAGGTCGTCTCGAAATTCTGGAGGGCGTTTTGTAAAAAGATCAATATAGAATTATCTTTTTCATCTGCCTACCACCCAGAGACCAATGGTCAGACTGAACGTTCCAATCAAACCCTTGAACAATATCTCCGGTGTTATGTGTCTGACCGTCAGTCTGACTGGGTGGAATATAGTAATAGAATATATACTCCGGCACTCTAGGGAAAATATGAAAAGAGTCCAATATGGTGGTCAAAAATTTTTTTTTATTGATCTATGTTCTTTAATTGTCCAACGTTTCAACCCGAAGGTTTTCTTCAAGGACTATGTCAATTGTGAATAAATTTTCAGAAAAAGCACCCAGGCATCTCAGGTAAATGAGGAATTTCTTATATCAGAATAATGCTGTAGAGGTGGGTACCAAATGTCAAGGCCGCAAATAAATGTTTATGAGATGAAGTGGAAAAAGGGACGTAGTCCATCTTGTGAGTAGAAGAGGTGAGACCAAAGGTCTGGACTGTTATTTATATGCCAGGGGAGAACCTCTGTGGGTCCGTATTGATGTAGTAGGTAATTATTTAGAGAGATTTGTTATATCCGTAGGTATTCAAGGACTCTTAAAGTCGATCCCCAAGGGGCATATGAAATGGCTCACTAATGAGTATTTATAATGCAAATATCATGAATTGGAGGTTAGAGTAGCTTCTGGATAAGACACCAGGAGTAATATGTTATGGGTATATGACCGCTGCAGCTCCCTAGCAGGTTATATGTGCATGGTGCACTATAGTGAGCTGGCCAAAGGCTCTGTGTTGTAGGGAAATCTCAGGTGACGCTCCACCTGAGATTTCCCTACCACACAGAGCCTTTGGCCAGCTCACTATAGTGCACCATGCACATATAACCTGCTAGGGAGCTGCAGCGGTCATATACCCATAACATATTACTCCTGGTGTCTTATCCAGAAGCTACTCTAACCTCCAATTCATGATATTTGCATTATAAATACTCATTAGTGAGCCATTTCATATGCCCCTTGGGGATCGACTTTAAGAGTCCTTGAATACCTACGGATATAACAAATCTCTCTAAATAATTACCTACTACATCAATACGGACCCACAGAGGTTCTCCCCTGGCATATAAATAACAGTCCAGACCTTTGGTCTCACCTCTTCTACTCACAAGATGGACTAGGTCCCTTTTTCCACTTCATCTCATAAACATTTATTTGCAGCCTTGACATTTGGTACCCACCTCTACAGCATTATTCTGATATAAGAAATTCCTCATTTACCTGAGATGCCTGGGTGCTTTTTCTGAAAATTTATTCACAATTGACATAGTCCTTGAAGAAAACCTTCGGGTTGAAACGTTGGACAATTAAAGAACATAGATCAATAAAAAAAATTTTTTGAGCACCATATTGGACTCTTCATATTTTCCCTAGAGTGCCGGAGTATATATTCTATTACTATATCTACTTTTTCTCCAGAGCACCTACTTGACTTAAGTGGTTGAGCCAGGTCTATTCTTCAACTATTGACTGGGTGGAATATCTGCCGCTAGCTGAGTTCACCATTAATAATCAGTATCAGGAATCCATCAAGACTACCCCCTTTTTCTGCAATTTAGGGTTGCATCCACGTTTTGGTTCTTTTTCTTCCGCTGTGGTGGATACTCCTGAGGCTGAATCAACTGTGGACAAATTGAAGGCTATCTGGTCTGAGGTGAAAGAGAACCTGAAGAAGGCAAAGGTTGGTCAAGTGTCCTCTGCTAATAAGAGACGTTCCAAGGGCCCTAGACTTGGAGTTGGGGACAAGGTATGGTTATCCACACGGAATATTAAACTCAAGGTCCCTTCTGCTAAGCGGGGTCCGAGATTTATTGGACCTTACGAGATAATCGAGGTAATTAATCCCACAGCTTTCCGCCTGCAACTCCCCCAGTCCTTTAAAATTTCGATGTGTTCCATAAGTTCCTCCTCAAGTTATATCGTGTCCCCATTCACCCAGTCAGTGCCCCCCTCCTCCTGTTTTGATTGAAGGTAACTTGGAGTATGAGGTACAGAGAATACTTGATTCCCGTATTGTCAGAGGGGCGGTACAGTATTTGGTGCATTGGAGGGGTTACGGCCCTGAGAAGAGGTCATGGGTCCCTGCCAGTGATATTCATGCTAAGGGTCTGGTCCGGCGGTTTCACCTTCAATTTACTGGGAAGCCGGGTTTTGAGGGTCCGGAGGCCCCTCGTGGAGGGGGGGGTACTGTTACGTCACCGCCGGAGTCTGCTCCAGCGACTTCTGCTCCAATCGCCAGGCGACGCCGTGTTCCTGCCGTGGATGGTGCTGATGATGGGAGACGAGTCGATGCCAGTGGTACTGGTGGGCACAGGCTCCGATCATCCACTGGGCTGGGCTATCTTGGGATCTGCAGTACCGCTGGCTGACTGTGGGTGGCGTGTGTCTTCCAGCTGAAGTTGCCAGCGTTCAGCTACAGCCCATGGGAAGACACCACACCCTTCTTATTCCCCCTCCTGTCACATGACCACTGCCAGAGATAGTTCTGATTTCCTGGTTCCTGGTCCGCCTTATTCTGTTTTGTGATTCCTGTGTGCTGACTTCTGCATGTTTTCTGACTAACCTTCTGCCTGCTGTTTTTGTACCTCGCTGCCCAATCCGGATTTGACCTCTGCTCCGTTTTCTGATAACGTACTTGTCTGCCAATTCTGTCCCTGTTCTGCTATTCCTGGTTTGACCCTTCCTGACGACTACTCTCATCGGACTGCAGCCTTCCACAGGTAGTGATCTCCAGGGCCCTGTGTAATTCCAAATCCCTGTATAGGGGTTAAAGGGTTTCAGGGTTCTGGGGGTCCTGCTTGGTGAGTGGCTTCCCTCTAGTCTGTCCATTACACCCCCCTGAGTCTGTTGATCCAGGCAGGCGTTACACTGGGTCGCGCATTCACTTGCTGTACTATCCATCGCAATCACACAGCTTTCCGTGTTTTCCCTGCCCCCCACCCTGTGACAGTCTCTGCTGCAGTCATCTCTTATCGTGGCTCAGTAATATGCTGCACTCAGAGCGGGCAGCCGTGCTCTATGGCTGCTCTCTCTGACATGTAGCAGAGCTGGATGTGTCGCCGTGGGACGTTGTGTGGATTATTGCTGGAGCTGGAGGGGTGTGTTGGGGTTAATAAAGTGGTAAAGGAGGGAGAGTTTTGAACTTTATTTCAAACAAAGGATTTTTCTCTGTGTCTTGTTTATTTACATTCATTTACAGGTTTGTGTAATGCAGGTATCTGATAGATGCCTGTGCCATCACAAACCTAGGGTTTAGTAGCAGCCGTGCACTGTTATTAAACCCTGCTATTACTTCGATTGCCACCGCACCAGGGCAATCGAGATGAGCCAATATTGCACCGGAATTGTCACATCTAATAGATGCGGCAATACTGGGCGGCTGCGGGCTGAGAATATACCAGCCCCCAGCCAGTGTTATCATGACTTGGGATAAAAATTAGAGGGAACCGCACGTCATTTTTTTAAATTATTTATTTTAAAAAAAACGCATGCGGTTTTTCTCAGACCATAGTCACACTTGTGAGGGACACCCACGAGTCTGACATCGCAGCACAGCCGCACACTTCTGACAGGAGCATGCATGTGCTTCTGTCTATATGCCTGCTCATGCTCAGACAGCGGTAGGCTGTGCCGGGTGTCATGTCTGACAGCGCATCACCCGCACACTTCTGACAGTGTGACCGGCAGACATTTGCACTCTTTTCCTCGCCCACCGGCCATCCTCTCATCTGTAATTGGTTGCAGACAACACGCCCCCTGCCTGTGACAGTGTCTACTCTAGTCATCTCGGCTCAGGCTACATTCAGAGCTGGCAGTCTTCTCTATGGCTACGCGCTCTGACATGTAGCAGAGCTGGATGTGTCGTCGAGGGACGTCGTGTGGAATACTGCAGGGTGTTGGGGAGTTAATAAAGTGGTGAAGGAGGGGGTGTTTGTACTTTATTTCAAATAAAGGATTTTTCTCTGTGTCTTGTATATTTACATTCATTTACAGGTTTGTATGATGCAGGTATCGGATAGACGCCTGTGCCATCACAAACCTAGGGTTTAGTAGCAGCCGTGCGCCACTATTAACCCCTGCTATTACCCCGATTGCCACCGCTCCATGGCAATCGAGAAGAGCCGGTAATGCACCAGGATTGACACATCTAATAGATGTGGCAATACCGGGTGGATGCGGGCTGAGAATATACCAGCCCTCAGCCGGCATTATCATGGTTGGGGATGAAAACTGGGGGGGACCGCACGTCAGATTTTTTTTTAATTATATATTTAAATTAAAAAAAAATCCGCATGCGAGGGACTCCCGCGAGTCTGACATCGCAGCACAGCCGCATACTTCTGACAGGAGCGTGCATGTGTTTCTAGGTACATGCACGCTCATGCTCAGACAACGGTAGGCTGTGCCGGGTGAGGTCATGCTTGGTAGACCCGCACAAGTCTGACATCACCTGCACAGTAGCACTCTTCTGACAGGAGCGTGCATGTGTTTCTAGGTACATGCACGCTCATGTTCAGAGAACATCAGGCTGTAAAAAGAAAAACAATTCCTGCCAGCAGGTGGAAATTTGGTGCTGAAATCTGGTGCAGACGATTTTTTTGCCAGGAGGTGTAGATTGGATGCAGGAATATGGTGTAAAAAGTTCAGCACAAAATCTGCATCTCTTGGACAAAAAAACGGCGATTTTTGTGCTAGGAGATGCAGGTCTGTAAACTCAGTGACCTCCACCTGAGGCAAGGTTACCTGCGATCACAGATGAAGGACCGTGGGAACCTCCAGCTGTGACCACAAATGACCTAAGTGACGTCACCGCTCAATGCGTAGCTCATTCATTCTCTGGAGATCACAGAGAGCGGTCGTGTTCTATGGCCTCTCTCTGTGATATTCAGATGTAGCAGAGCTGAAGCGGTGTGGGACCTCCTGTGGATTACGTCGGAGCTGCAGGGTGTTGGGGTAAAAAAAGTGGTGAAGGAGGGGGTGTTTGTATTTTATTCCAAATAAAGGATTTTTCTGTGTGTCTGTGTTTATTTACTTTCACTTACAGGTTTATGTGATGCAGGTATCTGGTAGACACCTGTGCCATCACAAACCCAGGGTTTAGTAGCAGCTATTAACCCCTGCTATTACCCCGATTGGCACCGGATCATGCCACCGGGAAGAGCCGGTATCGCACCAGGATTGTCAAATCTAATAGATGCGGCAATACCGGGCGGCTGCGGGCTGGAATACCAGCCCCCAGCCGGCGTTATCTTGGCTGGGGATGAAGATTAGGGGGAATTACACGTAGTCTTTTTTT
Source organism: Anomaloglossus baeobatrachus (assembly GCF_048569485.1). Classification (NCBI taxonomy): domain Eukaryota; kingdom Metazoa; phylum Chordata; class Amphibia; order Anura; family Aromobatidae; genus Anomaloglossus; species Anomaloglossus baeobatrachus. The sequence goes on from NC_134355.1 coordinate 483,974,688, forward strand.
TGTTTATTTAAATTTAAAAAAAAAAAAACGACGTGCGGTTTCACCGCAGTCACACATGCGAGGGACTCGCGCAAGTCTGCCATGGCAGCACCCGGCAAAGCATCGCACGTGTGACTGGGGCTACAGCCGCGAGCGATAGCTGTGCTGCCGATTGTTTATTTTTTACCACCATGCTGACCGGCAGACACTTGCACTGCTTTCCCCTCCCACCGGCCATCCTGGTGCTTGTGATTGGTTGCAGTCAGCTGACACGCTGACACTCAGGGTGGGGGCTCGTCTAGCTGCAACCAATTACACGCGCTGGTGGGTGGGGAAAACTATGAATATTGAATTGTCGGCTCCGGAAGGGAATAGCGGAAGGTGTGTGCCGCCATGACAGCGCCTCGGTGAGTATGCCGCACTCGCTCCTACCCCCCTATCCCCTCCACAAACGTTTTTAATCTCCGGATTCCGGTTCCCATTGACTTATATGGGCACCAGATTCCGGAGCGGATCGGACTCTTTAAAATCTGGCAGTGATCCACCGATCCCGGATTATTGGCCGTTCGATCAACTCTAAAAAAGACCCATAATGTATTATAGAATTTTTTCTGAACATGGCACTATACCAGCTTGGCCCCTCCACAGGGCTCGGAAGGGAAGGAGCGCCATTGAAGTTTTGGAGCACAGATTTACCTAGAATAGTTTTCATATATAGAGATGGCCAGAACAAAACTTAAGTGACCCCATATTGGAAATGGCATCCCTTTGTGAATTTATCTACGGGTGTAGTGATCAATTTGTCTATGGAAAACACCCATAGAATCAAATGCAGTAAATGTTGCAGAATAAAAACTTCAAATTTTTGTGCAGAACACAGACCAGACAGGTGTTCAAAGTGACACCATCTGCCTCACTACAGTGATTTTTCTTTTGGGAATTCTGTCTGAAACACATTTTTCAAAGATTTACACGTAATCTCCAAAGCGCTCAGTGTAGAGCGCACGATAAATATGGGCAGAGCCTAACAGATCTTTGGGATGCAGAAAAAAATCAACAGCAGTTGAAGAATTGGCTTCATTACTATTTTTTATGCCGTTCATCTTGCGGTATAAGTGATACAGCGGCTTTCTCAGGTCGTTACAATTACCGAAATACAAAACCTTATATTAGTTTTTTGTTTGTTTTTTTAGGTTTGGCTACTATCACACTAAAATCTACTCTTTTTTTAAAAAAAAATTTACATCAACAAATTTAGAAGACTATAGATTTGTTTTTTATTTTTCTGAGGATAAAGTCATGTGATGGTTTGTTTTTTTAGGATGCGTTGGAGCTTTTATTGGTACCATTTTGGGCAACATAATATTTTTTTAATTGCTTTCTATTATGCTTTTTGTGAGGGAGAATCAAAAAGAAACAAAGATTGTAATCTTTTTTTTTTTTTTTTTACACAGTTCACGGTGTAGTAAAAGTGATTAGACAGCTTTAGGCTATGTGCGCACGTTGCCTTTTTTATAACCACAAAGATGCAGCGTTTTTGTGTGTTTTTGGCCGCAAAAAAATGCACCCGTGGTAAAACCGCATCCAAAAAAAACGAATGCGTTTTTGCGTATTTTTGGCTGCGTTTTTGTTGCTGTGTTTTTTCCATTGCATTGCATGGGTGAAAAACGATGGCAAAAACGCAGATATAATTGACATGTTGCATCTTTGTGGTCACCACAAAAACGCACCTAAAATAAAACTGCACTGTGCGGACAGCAAAAATGAAAACTCATAGACTTTGCTGGGGAAGCAAAGTCATGCAATTTTTAGACCAAAAACGCACCCAAAAAATGCGCAAAACCGCTGCGAAAGACGCAGTGTGCGCACATAGCCTTATTCTTTGGGTCAGTACAGTTATAGCAATACCATATTTATTTATATATTTTGTTTTGCTGCTTTTGCACCATAATAATTTTATAGAAGAACAAAAAATAGTTTGTATTGCAGTATTCTGAGAGCTATACATTTTTTTTTCACTACTGTATGGCAGGGTTTTCTTGCAGAACAAGATGCCTTTTTCAGCTGTGGCATTTTTATTTAGAGATTGCATTTTGATCGAATTTTATTCCACAGGTTTTGCGAAGTTTATTTTATTTTTGTTTTACGATGTTCACTGAAGGAGTTAAGTAGCATGCTAATTTTAAAGATCAGGTAGTTCTGGAATTGGCAATACCAAATGTGTGTACATTTTATGTTTTTGTTTTTTCAGAAATATAAGTATTTATTGGTGTAAAAAAATATAGTTTTTTATTTTCTGATTTTTTAAAATATTTTTTACTTTTTTTTTTTTTTTTACTTAGTCCCTATATGGGACATTGCTGCACTAACATAAGCCTCTTAACACTAGAAGCCCCAGAGAGGGGTCATTTGACATTTCTACCATTGGAATCCTATGGAGCTCGAAATTCCTGGGACTTCTAGTGTTAAAACATGCTCCTGGCATGATCTAATACGCTTGCCACACATGGCTGATTTGGAGACCGTAGTGATTACCTCAGGTTGCCATGGCAACAACCGGTTGGCAGAGGGAGCACACTCCCTCTCCCAGCCTCCTAAATGCTGAGATTGCTATTGATCATGACATTTAAGGGGTTAAACAGTCAGTGGTGGGGCAGGGACAATCCCTGGCTCTGAAAGCCAAAGCTCGGATATAACTTATGCCGACCTCCTGGCGGCATTGTGGGCACAGCTCCACAGATTGCCATGACAGACATTTACATAATTTTGCAGGAACCCCTTCCCGATCATGACGTAAGTGTACGTAAAATATTGTGAAGCGGTTAAATCAATAAAGAATTTTTACTTACACCTGCTGGATTGCGTTTTGGGATTTCCCAGAATCCTGGGTGTTTTTCCTTTTATTAGAAAACATTTTTTAAAGTTTGGTTTTGGACCCGGATTTGACCTGAAGTTTATTTGACGTCACTGATTGGCAGTAAGGGTCTCCGCCTACATGCAGCTAGCCATAAACAGAACCCTTCAGGTGGTGAGGAAGGGGTGGGGTTTTTTCCATTGGGAGAGGCAGAACTTTCCCGTTTTTTTTTTTCTTTTTTTTAAAGGCGCACACTACATCTTATCACACTGTTGTTACCTTCAGTGCCAGCCATTACAACACTGCAAGCAACTGGCACTGGGCCGAGTACCGTGCATACCAGAGCACAGTGATGCTCGCGGGAGTGGTTTGCATTCGTAAGGCACCTGAACTCAAAACTCGCACTTGGTTTCTTGGAATTATCTGAGTTTGTACCAAACACTGAACACCAAACTTTAGGTTTGCTCATCTCTACTCATCATCGCTGATAGTTCCAGTGTTAGATCATTGAATGTTCTGGAAACACAAGTTCCTACACATGAGGGGAGAGCAGGGAAACTTTAAATGCTCACAAACACCAGTTCTATTAAACTAATGTAACTAGACAGCTATTGTAATGTGTACTTATGCCTAGACAAAACAAGGGTGATTGGCTAATTAAAGATATTAAGGACCTTATTTATATGACTTTTTTTTACGCACTTATATAGCTCTATTACTTCCACAGCAGTTTACAGACATTATCATCACTGTCCTCATTAGGGCTCACAATCTTCCCTATCAGCATTCTTAGGGGTACGTCTCACATAGCGAGATCGCTGCTGAGTCACAGGTTTTGTGATGTACCAGTGACCTCATCAGTGATCTCGCTATGTGAGACACTGAGCAGCCACCTGGCCCCTACTGTGAAATCGCTGATCGTTACACACTGTTCTGGATCATATTTTGCTCGTTGGTCTTCCGCTGTGCAGAACATATCGGTGTGTTTCACTGCGGGAGACCAACGAGCAACAACGGTGTAAGCAGCATATGCTGGTAACCAGAGTAAATATCGGGTAACTAAGCAAAGCGCTTTTCTTAGTAACCCGATGTGTACCCTAGCTATGTATACAGGGAGCCAGCACTGGCAGCCCGTAAGCGGTGTACGCTGGTAACCAGGGTACATATCGGGTAACCAAGCAAAGCGCTTTGCTTAGTTACCCGATATTTACCCTGGTTACCAAGCACAGCATCGTTACACGAGTCGCTGGTGGCTGATGGCTGGTGAGATCTGCCTGACTGACAGCTCACCAGCGACCATGTAGCGACGCACCAATGATCCTTGCTAGGTCGGACCGCTGGTGGGATCGTTGGTGCGTCGCTATGTGTGACCCCAGCCTTAGGAGTGTGGGAGGAAACCGGAGAACCCAGAAGAAACCCATGCAAACAGGGGTAGAACATACAAACTCCTTGCAGATGTTGTCCTTGGTGGGATTTAAACCCAGTGCCCCAGTTCTGATTGCAATACTAACCACTTAGCCACTGTGCTGCCTTCATTCCTTTAGTGGCTTTATTTTTATTTTATTTTTTACATATATTCTACATTATTAACCTTGAACATCAGTAAAACAAAAAAAGAATGACCATCAAGATAAGAAGTAAAACATTTATTGGGCTTAAATATATTACATATACACTAAAAGTACAATTAAGTTTTACATACTGTAGCAATTTCTTATTTTGCAAAATCTATACATTAAAGTAGATATACCGGCTTTAATACAATGCATACAAAGTAGTCTTAAATTTACAATACCAGAAAAACGTGATTTTAATTTTTAATGAAATGTTTGGAATGTTTGTCCAATAGTGAGGTAAAAAAATATTTTGTAATTCAATTGAAACAATTGTGCAAAAATACAATTCTGACTTGTCTAATTGTTGCTTTCAAATTGACCTGAAGAGGCAACAATCTATTGCAATTAGTTATCTGGTAGCCTACGTCATGACCCTGAGATCTAAGGTGACTCGTTAGTTTCTCTGCCAGTCTGTTTTCGCAAGCGGGAAAAGTAGGCCAGTGCACTTATTTAATTTGCCTGCCAAGGTACAGCGGTCTTTAAATAAATGACTGCTCTTTCATCAACAGGTCATGTCAGAGTGTACATGAATGTAGGTGTCAAATCCTGATCCAAAAGCTCTGGATGAGTATTCTAAGATTAGAAATAATGCACAAAAGGTCAATTCTAATTGCGGAAAATGACTATCATATATAACTTATTCCATGGTTGGAGGCTTGGAGTACCAATAATGGCATGGCTTCTTTAAGAGCCTAAACGTATGATTAAAATAAAGCATTAAAAGGACTATGAGGAAAAGTATAAAAAAATATATTTTGGTAATTTCATATTTTAATGGACACAAATATAAAAATTACATTAATTCCATAATAAAAAATAAGTCCCTCCAGAAATAAAAGACAAATATCTTCTAAAACTGGCCAATAATGTTCCTTTTTTCCCCCAAATGCATATATAAAATATTCCCATAGTGGCTTATTAAACAATTGGAATAAAATGACGTCTTTGTAACAGGATTACATTGTAACATTGATGATGAAACATTCAAAGCAGCATTAAAAAAAAAAAAAAAAGAAATATTTGGAAAATTCGAATATGTTTTACGTACCTTAAAATGACTACAGCCCCCACCCTCCCATTTCCTTTATTAAAGAGATAAGGTGCAATTATATATTATTAAAATGCTTGCTTTATTTTTAAAGGTATCATGGTATTGAGTGTCGATAATATGGAAGTGGTATATTCAGTGACTTCCAGTATATTTTACTTTTTTTTTTATATAAAATAATTATATATAGCTTTTGTCTACTGATGTTGGCTACCTATTTCTTAATTTTTTTTTTAAAAAATAAAAAGTAAAATCAGCACACCCTTTTCTTTGCAGACAAAAAGGTAATAATGCTGCTGTGAATGAGCGCGTACATGTCTATACAAAAAATACCCTAAATATTTTTTTAAAATTCTATTTTTCTTTTTATTGACCAACTGCATTGTTCTCAGGAAATTTATTTTATCAATTTTTTTTTCCAAGGTAAATTATTTTTTCAATTTATAATACTTTATTAATGGGACAGTTACTTTGTACATTTTCATAAAATACAAAAAAATGACTTATTAACACCTGTATAGATTATGCTCATAAAATACAGAAGACATAAAATATATTTAAATTAAAAGAAAAATAATAAAAAATGTAATTTGCCATAACCTGGCAGAAATATTAGTTTGCAAGAGCTATGTTAACATAGTGTTTACAGATATATTACAAAACAATTCTAACATTTGCTACATCATTATAGGCACACAGCATGATTAGTGGATCATAACACTTTCCTCAGAAGAGATGATTAGAGAGATCGATTACATGTAAACGTTTTAATCACGGATGTTTTTTTGGCTTTACATGCGCTGATTTTAGGTAACAACAACAAAAAAAAATAAAAGAAAAAAGAAATCTCGCATAAAAGGCAGAGATCACTTAAAATGCTGCTGGGTAAAAACCTAAATGACAAAAAAAAAAAATAAAAATGATCATGCTACAAATATTAGTACATATTTATTTGTCTTTACAATAAATAAAAGATTGCACTGTAATTGGTTTTTAAAGTACTTAATATATTGTAAAAAATAAAAAATTAAAAAAAAAATTAAAAAAACTACAACAGTTCCCCATTGCTTTGGTTATGGGAATAAAAAGCAGATATTCTATATAGAGGAATATGACAAGATACCTCAGTGAACGTCAAGACATTTAATTCTATCACAATGCAAAAGAAAGCAGCAAAAATATACAAAATATAGATTTATATAAAAGCGGAGTATATGTCGTGTGTCTGTTGCCCCTTTTGGAAATGAATTGCACCTTCAGCTGAAATGTTTCCCTGAGGCACTTTAAATTGAGAAAAAACAGGAGGGTCATAGAATGATTAAAAGTAAAAGAGCATCGAATATTGGGATTTGGGTCCAATTTATCATTTGCATGTTTGTTTTAAAGGGGTTGTGCATTACTTTTACATTGATGGCCTTTCTTTAGGATGGGTCATCAAAGTCTGATCGGCTGGAGTGCGACACCTTGAACCCTCCGCCGATCAGCTGTTTTCAGTGCCAGCAGGAAGTGCACTCAGTTCCATAGCTGCTTCGTCAACTGACAACGGCCAGGTACTACATATCCACCTCCCATTGGAATTATTAGGAGGCAGATGTGCCATACTTGGCCATGGACACTATCAGAAAACAGGGCAGCTCAGGAACTGAGCATTTTCAGCCACCTACTGCGCCGCTGGCATCGAAAACAGCTGTTTGGCGGAGGTGCGGTGTGTTGGACCCCGGAAAATCAGATATTGATGACCCGTCCTAAGGATAGACGTGGATAACCTCTTTAATTTTTTATTTTTGTCTTTGCCAGAGTCATCAAAATGGCCCTCAATGTTTTTGAGGAATTTGGTGCAAATGCAAAGATACTTATAATTTTACTCTTCTGCGCATTTTTTGAGTAAAATATTTCACAACTCTTTCAAAACGTTGCACTTTAGTCTTCAACTGGGAGGAAAAAAAAAAAAATCACACAGATTTTGTACCCCACCAGGGTAGAGGAGTACAATACCCCCAAAATTTTGCAACATTTCAAAAAAAGTCTCAAATTAATTAGCTGAAAATATTTGAAACACTCTCGAACAAAGTTAAAAAAAATAACCATGACTAATAAAAACTAGTATAAAAAAATTAAATTTTTTACTCTAAAAAAGGGCTACAAAAAGAATAGTGAATTGAGGCCTTAGTGTTTAATTGGCTAAATTATTAGAAAGTTATTTGATGAGGTGCATATATCTCTAAAGAAAATATTCTATATGCTTAAAAAAATCTCAATGCAATAAATACTGGTTCTGATAATAAAGAAACAGTTAGGACTATTCAGTGGACTCCCTAATGAATAATATTTCAACTACATCTTTGCTACTCTGTGACCTCAATGTAATTGGGCCGGTAATAAACAGATTATTTACATACACTAATAACATTTATAATCATAACTAATAAGAAAAACTATGACGACCTCCTGGGCCCAGAATTGCACTGTAGATTTTAGGGTCACATTTATTTTGTTTTTAATAATTTTAATATTGGAGATTTTTCTACCAGAAAGGTTTGAAATGAAGGACTTTGTGTATACACATGTGGGTGGACTAGTCATGTGCTACGAGAAGGGAATGGATGGCGTAGGACTTAATTCCCAAACCACAACCAGAGTCTTAGATCTAGTCAAACTTTATATTAACCTTTTAATCTACCATATATTTTAAAACTGTGTATTTAGAATAAAAAAAACCCTTTTTCATATGTGTAATAACGAATATATAATACATACAGTGTTAGATACTGAAATGTGAACTACAGTAAGTAAAGTTTTGGCTTTTTCGTTAGCTAGCTGCATTGGGTCATGGTAATGCAATATTTGATCTCACACCAATGTTATTGTGTTGGTTTTGGACATGGTGTTACTTCCAGCCACCATGTACAGCAGATAACATAGCCTTAAAGCACATTGAATTTGAAGGCACTATTTTAATTTGCGTATATTGTATATCACTTAAGTTTGTAAACATGCAGTTAAGTTCCCTTCTTAAAGATAGCAATATGATAACTTGTATACAAGCAATTTCAAGTAAAAAAAATTATAAACAATTCTATACGTGTATCATATTCTCGCTTTCTAAATTATAAAGTTTGTATATTGTGTATTTGCACTCATGTATACACCTTGCTGTGAGTGAATAGCTGTGTTTCGGTGTAAAAACCATATTACTTTGAATTATGCTGCATTTTCAACATTCATTTAGAATTAATGTCAACCAGTGTTGTGGGTCACAAAAATGAATCCACTCTGAACACTGCTGCACTTTAGTCAGCGATATATCTGCTTAACAGAAACAGAATTCAGCTACGTCCCGGCTTTACATTTCAAAAAGGTGCATCCAAACACTGAGAATGTAATGAAATAGTAAAAAATACGAATATAAAATGTAGAACGGAAAATGTCTGTATTTATTTAAAAATGAATATTTGAATAAATGGATTATAATGCGCAGCATTAGTTAAGATATCTCTAACCTGTCTTCATGGTTTACTTCATAAAGAAGTACTGAAGTATAAAGGCAAATAAAATAGACAAGGTTGCAAAGCCTAAAACAATAAGAATTGCAAACTGTTCATCAGTAGGCACCATGCCCTTGAGTTTTGAATTATCAAGGTGCGATAGGTCCTCTGGCAACATGAGATCATTCCGTCTCACAATAAAAGACGCAGATGGGCTGTAGGAGCCACAGAGTTCCTGTGAAGTATCGATACATCGACGACATACACAAATCCGAAATCTGTAATCCATATTAGTTTGTACACCTGAGATCTGAAATGATGTGTCTTCTCCTTTGTATACCTGCAATATAAAATCTTACGTTAAATCTATATACATGAATGAAAAATTAGATATTAGGTATTTAATGTAAAAAAAAAAAAATAAAAAAAGAAAAAGGTAAGTTAAATAGTGCTGAAAAAGGAGTTAAAATTTTTTTTTTAAGTAGACTATTTTATACCATAAAGATTCTTTATCCAAATATTTTTGATGATGTTTATATGCAGAATATATTTGTATCCTTTATATAAAACTCCATAATACTATTTCAGCTAAGAGGAGCACTTTAAATTACATTATATAAAGAAACTTAGATATCCATTATTATAGATACCATCACAGACTCATACAACATCCGGTCTCCATTTTTAAAATTTAGTGATCTTTATTTTCATGCATAGCATAATTGAAGATAATTCTGGTTTGGAAGGCATGTGAAGGCTGCAACTGATCAGTGGCCACTGATTGACTGTAGTAGTCATGAGTGGTCATTGGAAGAGAACGCAAAATGAGCAACAGGCAATACCGGCATCAGTGAATTTTAAAAGCATGGGACCGGTACTAGAGAATATAGGTTTTTTGTTCAATAATCTTATAGCCTCATTTTTATAACTGCTTTAGGACTTTTCACCGACATTACACATCTAGGTGGTACGGCTTCTACTCTGCAGTGACGTTTTAAAATGTCACTACATAATAGCACAGATATAAGTGATAATGTATTTAGCCATAGACCCTAAAAACAAGGCCCTAACCGGGGTGAGAGGGAGAAGGAACACTTGAGCAATGCGTGTGACTAGTTTCTCCATACAGGAGGCATCTTGAAGCTTCATCCCCAACAAAGCCTTTTGTACGAAGTATTACATACATTTCAGTATTTTTTCATTGAGTCATTTCTCATTATTACATATTACTAAGTTTATGGACAGCACAGTTTGATAACTTTGCCTCTGTGGATTGGATGGGTTGTTACAGAGATCTGGTGATAAATTATTAACTTAGAAAATTGGTGATGTGTTCAATACTTGTCTCACATCCCGTATATGCATATTATATTATTACATTACATTATATATATATATGCATATATATATATATATATATATATATATACATATATATATATATATATATACATATACACATATACATATACACATATACACATACACATACACATATACATATACATATATATATATATATATATATATACACATACATACAGTGCCTACAAGTAGTATTCAACCCCCTGCAGATTTAGCAGGCTTGATAAGATGCAAATAAGTTAGAGCCTGCAAACTTCAAACAAGAGCAGGATTTATTAACAGATGCATAAATCTTACAAGCCAACAAGTTATGTTGCTCAGTTAAATTTTAATAAATTTTCAACATAAAAGTGTGGGTCAATTATTATTCAACCCCTAGGTTTAATATTTTGTGCAATAACCCTTGTTTGCAATTACAGCTAATAATCGTCTTTTATAAGACCTGATCAGGCCGGCACAGGTCTCTGGAGTTATCTTGGCCCGCTCCTCCATGCAGATCTTCTCCAAGTTATCTAGGTTCTTTGGGTGTCTCATGTGGACTTTAATCTTGAGCTCCTTCCACAAGTTTTCAATTGGGTTAAGGTCAGGAGACTGACTAGGCCACTGCAACACCTTGATTTTTTTTCCCTCTTGAACCAGGCCTTGGTTTTCTTGGCTGTGTGCTTTGGGTCGTTGTCTTGTTGGAAGATGAAATGATGACCCATCTTAAGATCCTTGATAGAGGAGTGGAGGTTCTTGGCCAAAATCTCCAGGTAGGCCGTGCTATCCATCTTCCCATGGATGCGGACCAGATGGCCAGGCCCCTTGGCTGAGAAACAGCCTCACAGCAATGATGCTGCCACCACCATGCTTGACTGTAGGGATGGTATTCTTGGGGTCGTATGCAGTGCCATCCAGTCTCCAAATGTCACGTGTGTGGTTGGCACCAAAGATCTCGATCTTGGTCTCATCAGACCAGAGAACCTTGAACCAGTCTGTCTCAGAGTCCTCCAAGTGATCATGAGCAAACTGTAGACGAGCCTTGACATGACGCTTTGAAAGTAAAAGGTACCTTACGGGCTCGTCTGGAACGGAGACCATTGCGGTGGAGTACGTTACTTATGGTATTGACTGAAACCAATGTCCCCACTGCCATGAGATCTTCCCGGAGCTCCTTCCTTGTTGTCCTTGGGTTAGCCTTGACTCTTCGGACAAGCCTGGCCTCGGCACGGGTGGAAACTTTCAAAGGCTGTCCAGGCCGTGGAAGGCTAACAGTAGTTCCATAAGCCTTCCACTTCCGGATGATGCTCCCAACAGTGGAGACAGGTAGGCCCAACTCCTTGGAAAGGGTTTTGTACCCCTTGCCAGCCTTGTGACCCTCCACGATCTTGTCTCTGATGGCCTTGGAATGCTCCTTTGTCTTTCCCATGTTGATCAAGTATGAGTGCTGTTCACAAGTTTGGGGAGGGTCTTAGTCAGAAAAGGCTGGAAAAAGAGATAATTAATCCAAACATGTGAAGCTCATTGTTCTTTGTGGCTGAAATACTTCTTAATACTTTAGGGGAACCAAACAGAATTCTTGTGGTTTGAGGGGTTGAATAATAAATGACCCACTGAATAAACTTTTCACAATTTAAAAAAAAAAAATTAAAAAAAGAAATAACATTCTTTTTTGCTGCAGTGCATTTCACACTTCCAGACTGATCTACAGTCCAAACGTCACAATGCCAAGTTAATTCCGAATGTGTAAACCTGCTAAATCTGCAGGGGGTTGAATACTACTTGTAGACACTGTATGTATATAATATATATATATATATATATATATATATACATATACATACATATATATACATATATACATACATATACACACACACATGTACGTGTGTGTGTGTGTGTGTGTGTGTGTGTGTGTGTGTATATGGACCTGCCTCTAACAATTACAGGTGGGGTAGATTGCTGCTGGCGATTGTTAACCAGTTAAATGCCGATATCAAACTCTAACAGTGACAGTAACAGCATGCCGGCAAGGGGACGCAGCATTCAATGTACTAATATTCAGCAGGTGATGGCTGTTGTGCATTACAGCCAGGACCTGCAGCAAACAATCCTTAACTTGTTAATTAACAGGTTATTGTTAACCTGTTAATTCCCCCTGTCAAACTCTGATAGCAGCATTTAACACGATGCCAGCAGGTAGACATGCCATTGTAAGAGCTCATCAACACATGACGTGGCAAAACCAATTATATTTTCCATGTTTGTTTTTTTTTTGCAGCTATATGTAAGAAAAAAAACCTGAAAAATGTGCCTGGTCAGGAACGGATAGAGGGGTCTAGGGGAGAATATAACAAAATGTGGTTGACAATCCCTTTAAGATTCCACTTATATTAAAGGGTTCTCTGGCTTCTAAACATCAGCTGCCTATAACCATGCATTTAAGAGGTTGGTCATTTTATGCTTATTTTTTTTAAAAAAAATATGTGCTGGGGTCTTTATTTTGTGGCATGCCTTCTACCAGCAGCAACCTTTCACTAATTCAAGATGTCCAACCACGTTAGAATTTTTGTGATAGTCACCAAGATTTATCCCCAGTAGGTAAATGCTGAGGTTGTAAGCAGGTCACCATCAACCGGACCTTTACTGCAACTGCAGCAGGGTCAGAAGCTTGGGAAGGAATCGTCTGCTTTAATCGAGAAGCCTTATTTTCACTGTCTTAGGAGGTCACAGAGTTCATTCAGGTGTTTAGTTTTAATGATAACTGTCAAAAAGCATGTGGGATCCAACCAAATTGATCTTGATATTATACCTCATCATATCTGTACTTGGCATGACATAGAATTGCATTTCTTAACACACTTTCCTTCATCAGCGTAAGTTGAAGTTATATGGAGGAAGGTATATAAGGCAGGGAGTGGGATTTCTATTTTCTCACATCTTGTAACAAAATAAAAATGTAAATGATATTTCTCAGAGCGTAAATGCCCCTCTCTCATTTATATCCAATTTCCATGTCATGCAGGAGATGCTTTTCATGCGACAGGAGAGTGAAATTAGGAGCAATTTACTGATTCTTGCTCAATTTATCATAATTCCCATATTGTGCTTCAATATGTTATTTTTATCTCGCTTTAACTCAGTTACAAGTCTTAACCGCTGATGTAAATTTTATATCTTGCCTAGTTCAATAAATGGCCGTTTTGTGCGGACTCCTATTTCAGGACTACAAGAAGGACAGTCATGTAAAAAAAACCCCAAAGTAATACATGTTAACATGGGGCATATTTCATTGTATAGACTTTAGTAGTGATCAGTGTGTTTAATGAATTATTGGTAACTGAATACATTTAACTAAAAAGTAACATTAATTTAATAATTACAAAGTGGTCTAATGCTTAGTAAATATTGTATGTGGGATAATGAAAGGTAAATCTTACCAGGCACTATTAGAGGACGTATGTTGCTACTGTAGATGTCTGGTAAATGCTAAATCCTTGCAAAACTGGAATCATGGGTTTGAATTTGTGCAATTTAATAATGCAAATACCACATTCCATAAAACTAATGGTACTGTGTGGCCATGTGTCTGGTATTCTGCTATAGCCAGAGTGTTAAGTATTTACATGGCTATACCCTACACTGTCTAATTAAAGAGGTTTCAAGACGTAGTCGATGAAGGGTGGTTTATGGCCAACATGTTTCTAAGTCAGACAGACTCCTTCCTCAAGACGACCATATGAATGTGTACAGAGATTAAGTTGCTGGAAGTGCATTTAATTTACAGTTCTTCAGAATTTGATATCTATACTACAAAAGTTAATAAAGACTAATGTAAAAAAAAAAAATTTCAAGTGTTATGCTGCATTTCAGTGAAAGATTATTGTGAATGAGCGCTCTTTCGAACATTAGTTCACGATAACCTTTCATTATAGACAGACTGTCGATCACCCGAATGAACAAGCAAAATGCTCGTTCATTGGGTGAAATGGTTTTTTGGTTTCCAAAAAAGATAATCATTCTATGCCATGCATCATCCCATGAAAACAAGCCCAAACTGCTGAGAATGGAGGCAGCCTATGTGCACTCAGCAATTATTGATCGCTAATTGTGCATCATCTCCTTTGGTCTGTTTATCGACCGATGGTTGTTTAGTTCCGATGGTAATCCATGTAATGGACTTTTAAAGTTGGAATCTGAGAAATGGAGAGTTTGGCAGGGATTGAACAATAGAAGGCTGGTGACAGCCATCAGTCACTGTCATTTCTTTAATGAAAAAATAAACCACAAGATATGAATTAATCAAGACTAGTGTTTCATACACCAACCTCGATCAAAATGGTGCTGGAGAAAGATGCATCAAATATATTAAGAGGTGCACACGCATTTTCAGATGTCAGTGAACCAGGAACCAAAAAAATTACATATTCAAGACATTTCAGCTAAAATTGTCAATTTCTGTCTTAACACCTTCACGACCTTGGTTGGACGTATTGGTATGTCCAAGTTTGCATCTGTCCCTTTAATGCGGCAAGCTGGCATGTTTCCCCGCATGTCGGCTGATCTTATCAGCCAACATGTGAAGTTAACAAGTGTGGGTGGATTGGAGATCCAGCAATGACTGTTAACCAGTTAAATCCCGTTGTCAATCTCTGACAGCGGGATTTAATGCATGCCGGAAAGGAACAAGTCATTCCCCACTCCCATCGGCAGCACCCTGACGTGATCACAGAGTGCCGATGGGTTGTAATGACTTCCGGGGTTTAGCTGATGACCCCTGTGTCTGTCATGACATCGGTCCTGTGAACACCAGCTGAGTGCCGACATTCACAGGAGATTAGCATTTCTGCTGTTCAGGGCAATATTGAAGCATCACTCTGAACAGCAGAAGTAACTGGACAGCATCAGCTTCAAAGTTCCCAAAGGGAACTAGTGTAAACAATAAAAAGGGTAAAAGAAAAACGTTTTTAAAAATATAAAAAGAAAATTCATGTATTTGGTATCGCTGCATTCAGAAATGCCCTATCTACCAAACAAATGGCATAACGAGGAAAAAAAAAATCAAAAAGCCAGAATTATGCCTGAAGCCCACAGCATGAGATCATGTTCTGTGCACACACACTGTGCCTTCCGTATGCAAGAGCTGGAATGGTCTTGTGGCCTCCTGTGGATTACACTGGAACTGGCTGTTTGGGGGGTTAATAAAGAGGAGAAAGAGGGTGGGGTTTTTGTATTTTATTTCAACTAAAGGATTTTTTTGGTGTTTGTGTTTTATTTCTTTTCACTTACAAATCAGTAATGGGGTGGGTCTCAGATTCATCCCATTACTAAACTAGGGATTAGTGGCAGCAGTGAGCTATCATTAACTCCTTATTGCCTCGAGTACCACCGCAACAGGGCAATCAGGATGAGCCAGGTAATGCTGCGGGATTTTCACATCTCATGGATGCAACAAGTCTGGGTGGCTGAAGGCTGCTATTTTTAGGCTGGGGGGCCCAATAAGCATGGGGCTCCCCAGCCTGAGAATACCAGTCCCCAGCTGTCACCTTTATTATGGCTGGGTTTTAAAATAGGAGGGGACTGCACACTTTTTTTTTTTTAATTATTTAAATAATTTTTAAAAAAGCCGCATAGGGTCCCTCTTATTTTTATACAAAGCCAAGATAAGCACATAGCTGGGGGCTGCAGCCTGTAGCCATATGCTTTATCTGTGATGTGTATTATAATATGGGGGGACCCTATGCCAATTTTTTTAAATTTATTTTTACACAACAATATGGACACACACAGCGTGTGCGATTGGTTGCAGTCAGACACGCTGTCACGCAACCAATCATAGATGCCAGGACTGCTGGTGGATGGGAGAAGCAGTGCATATGCATGAGGTTAATGAGTGGCCCCGGATGTAGCGTTATAGCCATGCAAAGACTGGTAAGTGTAATGTGCTTGCTCTAATCCTTTATCCCTTCTACCACCATTTTAAAGTGCTGGATTCAGGCCCTACAGGTTTATATGAGGACTGACGTCCGGGCAGATATCCGGGATGATGAATTTCGGGCAGGAACAAAGTTTTTTTTCTTTTTTTTTTTTAAACCCGGTTGGACATGTTGATCCCAGATATCTGCGGGTCCACCCATCATTTATCATAACTATTAACTTGTAAAAACAAGATTTGCACATAATGCTATAAGTTATACTAATAGGCAGAGGGCAAATGCAGAAAAAAAAGGATGAAATATAATGTGTATCCTTTTAACGAGAAAGAATAATGAATTTAAGAGATATGACTGCATTTTGAATATGATATTCTACGTCTGCTGATTAGAATTAAAGAGAACAATAATAATGTTATCTAGAACAATTAGGAAATATTTCAAAAGTGAAAATGAAATTTCATCCTAGAATTCTTTGGGGATTTGCAGTAATTTGCTATTTGGGTTCTCTCTCTGCTGTCTGACTTATGATTTTAGAGCCGAACAGCATGACTTATGATAGCCTCTCAAGGAATTACAATTTAATTAAAATTTCTCTAAAACTCAGGGAAATGAGTCTTGTGGGTAATTACGAGCCTCTCCTAGTCAAGATGAATGAGCAGACAAGACCAGTATGTCAAGTAAGAAAAAGCTCAGCTCCTGCAGGAAAGACTGTAAACGCTACAATGTTTGTTATATCTATAGTATATAGTTAGGTCCAGAAATATTTGGACAGCGACAAGTTTTGCATTTTCTTTCTCAAAAAAGAAAAAAAAAAGGTCAGACAGCACATTTATCTATCTATATCTATCTATCTATCTTTATATATGAATGCTGTCAGACTTTTGTTTTTCTTGTATTTTATATGGAATCATGTACATTTGAATGACTATGCACCCAACATCCCCCTTTCCTTCCTTAAATTTGGGGTGCCTCTTATAATTCTAAGCTTATACTCAAGTCAATACGTTTTCCCATTTTTTTGTGGTAAAATTAGGTGCTTTGGCTTATAGGCATGTCAACTTATACTCGAGTATATACGGTAGGTCCCATCAGATTTTCAACCGAGTAATTCAATTACCGATCAATACCTTTTGCTGAAATTTTAGCAGTTTACACAAACATATTCAAGATACAGTTACATAATTAATATAGGCTTAAAGTGCAGACTTTCAGCTTTAATTTGAGGACATTCACATCCTAATTGGAGTAAGAATTTAGGAATTACAGCTTTTAATATGTAGCTGCCTCTTTTTCAAGAGACCAAAGAGAATTGGACAATTATCTCAAAAGCTCTTTAATGGGTTGCATGGGCTATTCTCTTGTTAATCCATCATCAATTAAGCAGGTAAAAGGTCTGGACCTGATTCCAGGTGTGGCATTTGCATTTGTAAGTGGCTGCTGTGAGCCGCCAACATGCGGTCAAAGGAGCTCTCAAGGGAAGAGAAACAGCCCATCATTAGGCTGAAAAAAATAGAATAAATCAATCAGAGATAGCAGAAATGTCAAGAGTGGAAAAACCAACAGTCTAGTACATCCTGCAATAAAAACAGCTTGGAATCTCAAAAAGGCCCAGATGTCCATGGAAGACAGCGGTGGTGGATGATCACAGAATCCTTTTAATGGTGAAACCCCTTCATAACAACCACCCAAGTGAAGAACACTCTCCAATAATTAAATGTTTAAGTATCTATATCTGTCATAAGAAGAAGTTTTCATGAGAAAAAATACATAGGGTTCACCACAAGATGCAAACCATTAATCATTATTTTTTTTTAATAGATAAAACTAAATTAGACTTTGCCCCCCCCAAAAAAAAACATCTAAAGAAGCCAGCCCAGATATGTTACAGCATTCTTTTTCTTGATGAAACCAAGATCAACTTGTACCATATTGATGGTAAGAAGAAAGTATAAAGAAGGAGGCTTGGAACAGCTCATGATTCAAAGCACAGCAAATCCTCTGTAAAACATGGTGGAGGCAGTGTGTTGGCCGGGCATGCATGGCTTCTAATGGCCTTGGGTCTGTTTATTGATGATGTGACTGAAGACAGAAGAAGATGGATGAATTCTAAGTTTTAAAGGGCTGTACTTTCTGCTGAGAATAAATCAAATGCAGCAAGGATGATTGGACAGGGTTTTATAGTACAGATGGGAATGACATAACACAAATTTTAGTGCAAAAACAACCCAGTGTTTTTTTTTATTAAAGCAAAGAAGTGGAATATTCTACAATGGTGGAGTCAAATCCCAGATTTCAACCCCATCAAGCAGATACTTCACATGTCTAAAGGCCCTGTCATACACAGAAATAAATCTGCGACAGATCTGTGGTTGCAGTGAAGTTGTGGACAATCAGTGCCAGGTTTGTGGCTGTGTATAAATGGAACAATATGTCCATGATTTCACTGCAACCACAGATCTGCCAAAGATTTATCTCTGTGTGTGACGGGGCCTTAAGAGATAACTAAAGGCATAAAGACCCATAAAAAAGCAACAATTGAGGTCTGCAGGAGCAAAGGCCTGGCAAAGCATCACAAAGGAGCAAAAAGCATTTGGTGACATCCATGGCTTCCAGACTTCAGGTAGCTATTGCCTGCAAAAAATTCTCTACAAAGAATTAAAAATTAACCTTTTTTTTATGGTAAAGTAAATTTGTCTAATTACTTTTGAGCCCCTGAAATGCGGAGGCTTTGTAGAAAAATGGTTGCACTTTCTAATCGTGTCACAGACTATTGTTGTTCAATCCTTTTAATTAACTGAAAGTCTACACTTCAATTACACTTCACTTGTTTTATTTTAAATAAAAACTAGTGGCCTGCAGAGGCCGAATCACGAGAAATTGGTCCCTGCCAAATATTTTTGAACTCAACTGTATTTTTATATGTGTCATAACAGGCGCACAAATTTGCCATAGATACAGTGTTTACTAAATTCAGACGCTCCATAGGTAACATAATGCTTATAGAAATTGGACCTACCTGTTTATATTCTGACTCTCGACCGACCTGTACTTGTAAAATATATCCAATAGGGTCTCCTCTCATCGGCGATACGGTCTCCCAGGTAATTTCACATGTGTTTCCTTCTAACTGTGTTACACGAGGAGCTGAAAAAAAAAAAAATATTACATGAATTAGAACAAAAAAATATTGAAGCACTACGAATCCCTAAAAGGTCCAGTGACATTGGAGATTACCCCTGGATCCTACTGCCAAGTACACTCACAGGGGTCTAAGAAGCAGAAACGTGGTCGTCAGTTGGCAGTGTCCTTTTACTGCAGTGACCGTGAACTTCTTCTCATACTAACAAAAGAAAATCTCTTTTTGGCTCACTGAAAAACAAAGTCACTAGTGACAACCTGTTTTCCACTTAAAGTGTTTGCTTTGCCTAATCACTCTTTGAAATATTAACCCCTTCACGAAATCCACTATACATTTATGGTGCATGTAGGAAGTGGGTGTATGGTGTGGGCTCAGGGGGTGAGCTCACCCCATACCCAGCACAGCCAGTACCCGCTGCTAACAATCGTGGATGGAGAAGAGCCGATTGTTAACCTGTGAAATCTGGCTGACTAACTCGGTCAGTGAGACTTAATTCGCATTGGTGTAGGGGTGTGCTATTTTCAGCTCCCATTGATGCATCCATGACATAATCGTGGGTTGCTGATGGGTTTCTATGACAGCACAGCATCTGCTGAAGACTTCTGTGCTTTTAATAACAGAGCTCCTTTGAAACCTGCCTGTGGCCGGGCTACAAAGGATATTGTGATTCTTACTATAAACAGCAATGCTAATGCATTGCTGTATATGGGAAAAGAGATGAGATGATTGTAGGTTTCAGTCCACTAAGGGGACTATTAAAACAGTGAAAAGTGGAAAAAAAAGGTTTAAAAAATATGAAGAAAAAAAAAAAAGTTCAAATTAACCCTCTTTTGCCAAATTAAAAAATACACATAAAAATTAAAAAACAAAAGCGGTCCTAAGGGGCAAAATAATAGGTTATGTTTCCTCAATGAGGAAGAAAATTCAGACCAAATTTATTGAAACTTCCTTTAAGTTGAGACAGGCTTATACGTCCTTTCAGGAAAACCCAGACAAAGCCCATAGGGATGTTTGGTTGCTGGAGCAGGGGGCTTTCAACAGGTGGGCAGTAAGGAGGGAGCAAATATTTAAAACAGCCCAGGAGGCGACCCTTCATCGATTTGGGAATAAGACGGGTAAACTGATGGCCAATCTGGTAAAAATTAGAGAGACTCTGCAAGGACCTATGCAAATGAGGGATCGCACAGGTGAGGTACACAATGATCCTGGGAGGATAATAGAAATATTGGGGGCATATTACAAGGAATTATACACAGGGGACATACAAGTCACAATTCCAGATAATATTTTGACTAAAGTGACCCTTCCTGGGATCACAGAGGAACAACGTACTTTTTTGAACACTAAAATTTCAGGGGAAGAGGTAGTTGGCACTCTCAAAAGTATGCAGAACAACAAAGCGCCAGGGCCAGACGGGTTCACGGCTGAATTTTACAAGACGATGGTAGATTAGACCTCTCCTATATTGTTAGAAATATTCAACAAGGTCCTGGAGGGTGAAGCGTCTTTTCGCAATAGTAACCTACCTAAACAGGCTAAAGATCCGCTATCCCCAGGCTCTTTCACTCATTAATTTGGACATAAAGTTACTCTCAAAAATAATGGCTAACCGCTTAGCCATAATCCTGCCCCATTTAATATCCCCAGCTCAAGCAGGTTTCATTAAAAGTAGATCAGCGACACAAAATATTCATAAAGTCTTATTGGCCCTTGATAGGGTGAACACTAAGGATCTGGTCAATGAGACTCCAGCGTTATTACCAAAAGATGCCGAGAAGGCCTTCGATAATGTGGAGTGGCCTTGGCTCTATAGAGTTTTAGACACAATGCTATTCTCGGGGTCTTTCTACAATGTGATACGTGAGATTTATACAAATCCTAAAGCACAGGTTTATATTCCAGGTTTCCTCTCGACTCCCTTTTAGTTGCAGAGGGGGACTAGACAGGGCTGTCCCCTTTCACCATTTCTCTTCAACCTGGCTTTGGAGCCCCTGGCGAGGCTTTTAACTGACCATCGCACTTTTCAAGGGATCCTCATAAATAAGATGTGAATACAGGCGACACTCTTTGCAGACGATGTACTGTTGTTTCTCTCTGATCCTAAAACTCAGGTACAACTTAGATATATTGCGAGAATACGGGAGCTACTCGGGCTTTAAAATTAACCAAACTAAATGTGAATTGCTGTACCTGGGCAATGGGAAGGCCCATTTGCAGGAGGGTGGCCAGTGTGAGCATATTTCTATAGCAAGATCATACATTACATACCTGGGCATTAGAATTGGTGAGGGGCTGACTTCTTTATATAACCTAAACTTCCCGCCTCTTATAAAATCAAATAGTTCAGGAGCTCCAGAGATGGCAGGACCTCCCGTTGAACATCATGGGCAGAGCACAATTAATTAAGATGATGTCCATGTCTAAGTTGATGTATCATATCCAAACTCTACCTTTGCTCTTGAGACATAAGGATGTTGAACTTCTTAATAGAAGTTTCTCGAGGTTTGTGTGGAGGGGGAAACGAGCTCCCATTGGTATAAGGAAGCTGACTGCATCAAAGGATAATGGGGGATTAAAACCACCAAATGTTAGGGGTTACAATCTGGCCTGTTTGTCCAGGTATTGGATGGATTGGATTCATGGCTCACAGAAACAAGTGTCCCTTGGAGTTGAGAGCGATTATGCGTTTCCATTGGATTTAAAGGCCCTTCTTCACAAGCTTCAAGCTAATCTACCCCAAAAAATTAAGCAGTCTTCTCTGTTTAAGGATACGATAGCAGCCTGCAGGGCAGTGAGGAAGCATTACAAGTTGGCATATAAAATTTCTAAATATCTACCCCTATGGGATAATCCAGGGTTCAGCCAGGGAATTAGCAATAAGCTATTTGGAGATTGGAGGCGGAAAGGTATACCATCTTTTTCATCCTTCTGAGCCAAGATGGTTGGGGAGGGAAGAATTGGTAGGCAATTATGGGTTGAATCCTAACCAAATAATTCAGTATGATCAGGTGAAGCATAAGGTTATGGCTCAATTGCAAGACATATCGTCGGAGATGTCACTTAATACATTTGACGGCCTGGTCAAGCTGACACAAACGTCCTAGTCAATTTCATCTCTATATGGGGCAATGCAAAACCAGTTGACTGGTTATCAGCCAGAAAGTTTCTTTAAGCCATGGGAAAAGCAACTAGGGGACCCAGACATTGGAACAAAGATCAGGGAGGGGTGGAGGGCCCTATGAAAGGCAATACTGAATGAACAGTGGCGGGAGACTCAGTATAAAGTGATGCATCGGGCGATCTATGCATTTAATTTGCCCAGAAAGCTTGAGAATCCTGAGAGGATTACTTGTTGTCCGAAATGCAATTTAGAAGCAACGGATCTCTACCATGGATTGTAGCTGTGTCCCCATCTTGAGCCACTGTGGGCCCAAGTATTAAAGTGTGTTGCTAAACTCTGGGACATCAAACTCCTTCTCTCCCCTACTCTGGTTCTGTTCCATGCATGGGAGGGGGTGAGCGTCGAGGGGAGGGGGAGAAAAAAAACCCCTTCACTATTACATATAATCATACTTGCAACAAAGAGGATGATACTGAAATATTGGTTGGAGTCAAAAGTACCCTCGTTCGAAGAAATAATAATCCATATAAAACGGCTGATGGAGTTAGAGAGCCTTGATGCTGGAAGGAAGTTGGGACGATTGGGTAGTCACCTCAAGAAGTGGAGGGAGTTTATTATAACCTACTTCAATTCGGAGGAAATAGAACGCTTAATGTCACCATTTAAGGAGACGGCGTGGTATCACTCTGAGAAGTTAGGTGGTACATTCGGAGGATTGGAGGTGGGGGTTGAAGGGGACTAGGTGGGAGTGGGTTTGAGTAGTGGGGGGTTCAGGGGGGAGTAGGAGAGTTTAATAGGATGGTTGCAAATTCACTCATATAGTTAGTTATAAGGGTTTCCGTGAGGTATTAAAGATTCTAAGTCTTACTGTGAATACTGTGAACATTGATTAGATGTTGTAATACTGAATTGTAAATGGAGCAATATACAATTTTCTTGTCATTTTGCTGATAATTTTGTTGATATTATTAATATTATTTGTTCTATGTAATGATTTGTTTGCTTTTGAAAATAAATAAAAATTATAATTTAAAAAAAATAAATAAAACACGTGTTGTCGAGTTCAGAAAACTCTGATTTTTACCAATCGAGTTAATACTGCAGTATTTATGGCTAGAACAGCTTGTCCCCCTGCCATAGAGATAGTTCTGTTTCATATAACTTGTTCTTTTTTTTTTTTTTTTTACTGCACTATTCTAAGTCCTGTTGTGTATAAATACGTGACTCTTCAGATTTTGTGTTATACCATGCCTGATGAAGAGACCTGAGTAGTCTCGAAAGCTTGCAATTATTACCATCTTTTCAGTTAGCCATTAAAAGGTATCAACCACTGAGGACTCTCTGTTCTTTTAAACAATTTTTTTATGCAGAGACATAAACTTAAAGGAAGAGTCCACAGGAAGATCTGCCAAGCAGGAATGGTCAGATATTCTGGCAGGTCTGTTTTAGTAAATACTTGTATTGATCATGAAGTAAAAATTCTACATCATTATCCCTATTAGAAACCTATAAATAAATTGACAACTGGGAATCATCAGTTGGGGGGCTGTCCCTTCACACTGATTCTCATGCCTCGGATTTGATCCGGAGGCCTCTTGGGCTGTGGTCCATTTCCCTCTCCATTTACCCACGGTGCGGTTCAGTCGCTGCCCTGGTTCTGAACGCTTTTTCTGTGTGGACACTTTGTGTGTTCATAGCCTTTCTGCCAACAAGTGTTTCCTATGCTGTAATTTAGTTGCCCTATCACCCGGTGGGTGTAACTTTTTGAAGCTTCCCCAACCTTCCATTTCCAGTGAAGCGGACACTGCTGGGAACTACAGTCTGTTTATCTTGTGTTTCTCCTGGCAGATTATAACTTTTGGTTTACCTTATTTTACTCTACACCTTCCCTCGGATTAGTAAGGAGGTGTGTGGAACCATCGATGGCTGCTTAGGAAGCAAAGATCCGAGTGGTCATCTGAGTCATCCAGTCAGAGTTATTTAAGTCTATGCTGGGACCTCTTGTCTGTACAAGAACTAGGCGGGTGTACTAGGTTTAAAGTAATACTTAATTTACGTTCCTTCCCACGTGTGCACTCTAGTGAGCATAACAATGACACAGTTCAATCTGTGCTGACTGTGCAAAGACACACCCCATTTCACTAGGGGTAATGGTAACACCTAGTTGTCAATTTATACAAAAATTTATATTAGGAATAATTGAGTAAGTGTATAATCTGCTATGATAAGATACTCTAGAATTCTTATTTTAAGGGAAATACAAGTATTCATTAAAACAGACAACTCAGGAGAGGTCCGTTTACATGGGTGAATTAACAGGGTATTTTTATTTTAGACATTCCGACATGCTATAAGTGTATAAAATATGTGGAACTAATTCTCATGCTGACGGAAATGGAGAGGTTTAGTAATCTCCATTCACAGACTATACATTTGCCATAAAGGTCTGAGTTGGGAATAGCCCTCTAAGGGTGTCCAACATGTTACTGTATTAATGATCATTTTTAGTCATCCAAAGTAGTTATTTCCCCAGAAATATCAGGGTATTAGCTGGAGCTCTAAACAGAAAACTAACCTTTAATGGTTGGTGGCACAGATTTGGTTGTACTGAATGTGTAGATGTCAGAAAATGGTCCTTCCCCAGCATCATTCACAGCCTGGATTCTGAAGTTGTAGCAGGTGAACTCTGTCAGTCTCTGCACTTTATAAGTGTGGCTCGGACCTCTGTAGATGGGGATAAACCTAAAAAAATGAATTGACAAATCTTCATGTTATCTATTATGCGGATGGTTGGGATCAACAAACCAGAAAATGAACAATTCAATTCTTAATGAACAGAAAGTATAAAACAAGTGTAAGTCGTCATGGACAGCGACAATGTTGTATCTTCATGATTTCTATGTGAAAACTATGAGGCATTAAACAGATCAAAGAA
The DNA here is from genome assembly GCF_048569485.1 of Anomaloglossus baeobatrachus. Classification (NCBI taxonomy): domain Eukaryota; kingdom Metazoa; phylum Chordata; class Amphibia; order Anura; family Aromobatidae; genus Anomaloglossus; species Anomaloglossus baeobatrachus. The sequence goes on from NC_134355.1 coordinate 484,000,145, forward strand.
AGTATCACAGAAAAACTCAAAGAAATAATAAATATAATAAAAAGGCAAATTATTTTACTCATGTTAATGGAAACATAACATCCTACAAAGGGCATTTAATAGCAAATTACAGAAAAACAGAAAATCACACAAAGCCAGAAAAGGATCCAATTCAAACTGCTTGTTCTCACCCACAAAGCTCTCCACAGTGCAGCACCCCCCTACATCTCCAACCTCCTCTCTGTCTATCAGTCCACCCGTTCTCTACGCTCTGCAAGCGACTTTCGACTAACATCCACACTAATTCGAACCTCCCACTCCCAGATCCAAGACTTCTTCTGAGCTGCACCAACCCTCTGGAACGCTCTACCCCAAGAAGTTAGGACAAATCACAACTTGCTCAGCTTCAGACGCACCCTAAAGACGCATCTTTTTAGGGCGGCCTATCACACTCCCTAATCAGATTCGATTCACATAGTCCCTCTACAACCTCTCACAACATAGCTCCACATCAAACTCCATGGCACCCAAAGGCATCTCAAGGCTCGGGCCCACTGGTCCAGGAAACCATTATCCAGCCCCATTTCCGTGAGATGGTTGGATTGTCATTGTAAATAAGCACTTGAACCTTGCCTCTCCCCCCATCTCATTGTAGATTGTAAGCTCTCACGAGCAGGGTTGTATTTTTTTTTTCCCTCTAAATATTGTATTTCTATAACTGTTACTTGTTTGTATATGATCCTCCTGAATTGTAAAGCGCTACGGAATATGTTGGCGCTATAGAAATAAAGATTATTATTATTATTATTATTAAAAGCCAAAAGGAATTAGGACAATTCAGAGATAACAGATAGTGTTTAGGAAATTTGGGATGTTGGCCTGAAACTAATGGATCTGAAAGAGCCATTTAGTCTTCTCATGGTACATTATGCTTTATAAATCCCTAAATTATAAAATAAAGGAGAAACACAAGACTTATTAATCAAAACAATACTGACCTTTAAGAAGCTAAAGGCTACTTACATACCAATGGTAGACCCAATGGTCTGTGCAAATGAACAAAACACTTATTATATCTCCCTGCATCCTTACACTACACAAGAGTACAGTCATTGGGTATACGGTTTTATACTTTAAAGGCAGGCACACAAAAGGAGTGTTTCAGGACAGAAAATATGCAGTATTTTTGGAGGAGGCTGATGGACATTTGAGAAAAAAGAAAAAAAAAATACACACACACATACACACCACACACACACTAGAGTTCAAAACTTTAGGGTCACTTAGATATTTCCTTATTTTTGAAAGGAAAGCACATTTTTTATCAATGAAGCGAACATTAAATTAAGCAGAAATACACTATACATGGTTAATGTGGTAAATGGCTATTCTATCTTCAAATGTTTGTTTTTTAATTAAATGTCTACATACAGTGCCTTACAAAAGTATTCGGCCCCCTTGAATTTGTCAACCTTTTCCCACATTTCAGGCTTCAAACATAAAAGATAAATGTTATGAAGAATCAACAACAAGTGGAACACAATTGTGAAGTTGAACGGAATTTATTGCTCATTTTACACTTTTGTAAAAAAGAATAAACTGAAAATTGGGGAGTGCAATATTATTCGGCCCCTTTACTTTCAGTACAGCAAACTCACTCCAGAAGTTCACGGAGGATCTGTGTATGATCCAATGTTGTCCTAAATGACTGATGATAATAAATATAATCCACCTGTGTGTAATCAAGTCTCCGTATAAATCCACATGCTCTGTGATAGTCTTAGTGTTCTATTTAAAGCACAGAGAGCATCATGAAGACCAAGGAACACAACAGGCAGGTCCATGATACTGTTGTGGAGAAGTTTAAAGCCGGATTTGGATACAAAAAGATTTCCAAAACTTTAAACATCTCAAGAAGCACTGTGCAAGCGATCATGTTGAAATGGAAGAAGTATCATACCACTGCAAATCTAAGAAGACCCGGCCGTCTATCCAAACTTTCATCTTAAACAAGGAGAAGACTGATCAGAGATGCAGCCAAGAGGCCCATGATCACTCTGGATGAACTGCAGAGATCTACAGCTGAGGTGGGAGAGTCTGTCCATAGGACAACAATCAGTTGAACACTACACAAATCTGGCCTTTATGGAAGAGTGGCAAGAAGAAAGCAATTTCTCAAAGATATCCATAAAAGTGTAGTTTAAAGTTTGCCACAAGACACCTGGAAGACACACCAAACATATGGAAAAGGGGCTCTGGTCAGATGAAACCAAAATCGAACTTTTTGGGCACAATGCCAAATTATATATTTGGCGTAAAAGCAACACAACTCATCACCCTGCTTTTCTTCAGCAGGAACAGGGAAGATGGTTAAAATTGATGGGAAGATGGATGGAACCAAATACAGGACCATTCTTGAAGAAAACCTGTTGGAGTCTGCAAAAGACCTGAGACTGAGACAGAGATTTGTCTTTCAACAAGACAATGATCCAAAATATAAAGCAAAATCTACAATGGAATGGTTTACAAATAAAAGCATCCAGGTGTTAGAATGGCCAAGTCAAAGTCCAGACCTGAATCCAATCGAGAATCTGTGGAAAGAGCTGAAAATTGTTGTTCACAAACGCTCTCCATCCAACCTCACTCAGCTCGAGCTAGAGTCTCTAGTTTGAGAAATTGATGCCTCACAGGTCCTCAACTGGCAGCTTCATTAAAGGGAACTTGTCAAGGTCCATATGCATTCTAACCTAGAAGCATGGTGATGTGTGTCCTAGTAACCCCTTCCTACCCATCCCTCTGTTGTAATAGTGTGTAATATGAATGTATAAAAATATGTTTTATTACTTAATGCTTTCTATGTAAATGAGCAGAGGCTCTAGCCCCTTGGGCGTCACATCACCCTGTGGGTGTTTGCATGGTTTCAGTGGTATCCCGCCCCTGTGGGCGTGATACCATGGATTTACATGAGTGACGTCACAGTTGCTCCTTGAGATCCCGCGCATGTAAGCTTACCATTCCCGCAGCCTTGTTATCCGGGTGCTTGCTTCTCGGCTTCAGACGCACACTGCGCCTGCTCAGAAGACTCCTGCGGTTCCGACCATGCAATTGCCCACAGGGAGATGTGAAGCCCAGGGGACTAGACCCTCTGCTCATTTACATAGGGAACATGTAAGTAATAAAACATTTTTATACATTCATATTACACACTATTACAATTGTCTGTCCAGTAAAGGAAACAAACTCTAGCACAGCGCCACCTATTGGAAGTAGCGAGTTTGTCTCCTTTACTGGAGAGACAATTTGAATATTTCTTAGAGGGGCGTGGCAGCTATAAGTCCCCTTACTTGGCAGCCAGACTGGCTTGCAAAGTCTCCTTAAGGAGAATAGTGTTCCCCCGTGGTCCCCACATAACTTTCTCATGAGCCAGATCAGACACCCCCATACTTTGCACTGACGAGGGGCAAGCATCCCGAAACACCGTGTCTGCAAATTGGGATTCTGATCTGCCTTACATATATCCTGAGTCATATTGCAAAGGATTGTTAAAAATCCACTTGTGACTTTTAGGATCGCTACTTCCAATAGGTGGCGCTGTGCTAGAGTTTGTCTCCTTTACTGGAGAGACAATTTGAATATTTCTTAGAGGGGCGTGGCAGCTATAAGTCCCCTTACTTGGCAGCCAGACTGACTTGCAAAGTCTCCTTAAGGAGAATAGTGTTCCCCCGTGGTCCACACTATTACAACACAGGGATGGGTAGGAAGGGGTTACTAGGACACATCACCATGCTTCTAGGTTACAACGCATATGGGACCTGACAGGTTCCCTTTAAATAGTACCCGCAAAACGCCAGTGTCACGACTACAGTGAAGAGGTGACTCCGGGATGTTGGCCTTCAGGGAAGAGTGGCATAGAAAAAGCCATATCTGAGAGTGGCTAATAAAAGGAAAAGATGAATATGGGCAAAAGAACACAGACATTTGACAAAGGAAGATTGGAAAAAAGTGTTATGGACAGACGAATCAAAGTTTGGGGTGTTTGGATCACACAGAAGAACATTTGTGAGATGCAGACCAACTGAAAAGATACTGGAAGAGTGCCTGACACCATCTGCCAAGCATAGTGGAGGTAATGTGATGGTCCGGGGTTGCTTTGGTGCTGGTAAAGTGGGAGATTTGTACAAGGTAAAAGGGATTTTGAATAAGGAAGGCTATCACTCAATTTTGCAAGGCCATGCCATACCCTGTAGACCAGACCTGGGCAACGGGCGGCCCGCGGGCCACATCCGGCCCGCCTGCTCTTTGTGACCGGCCCGCCCGTCTTCAGCCGGTGCAGTGGAGCCGGGCTGCAGCATGCCGAGTAGGGAGAGATCCTGTGCAGGTCCGCACAGTCAGTGCAGGAGAAGGAGCAGCACAGCAGAGAAGACGGAATAATTCATCTTCCAGGACCTGCGATGATGTCACGCCCATGTGACTGTGTGGGAGGAGACAGGATTGCCGGGGAGAAAGCAAGACATGCTGAATGCTGAAGGAGATGTGGACACATGATGACTGGTAATAAGAAAAGAGGGGACATGAGGGTGAGGGGGGCTGCAGGGTGAGTGCATATGAGGGAAGATGGAGCTACAGGGTGAGTGGCATATGAGGGCTGCAGACTGACAAAAGGATGTGAAGGGGTGCAGAGTGTTTGAGAGGGGTAAGTTGGGGGTACAGGCAGGGTGAGATATGTGGGCAGGGTGTGTGACATATGGGGGTGTAGTGTGTGTGATAAGGGGGTGCAGGCTGTATGGGGTGTAGTGTGTGTGATATGGGGGTGCAGGCTGTATGGGGTGTAGTGTGTGTGATATGGGGGTGCAGGCTGTATGGGGTGTAGTGTGTGTGATATGGGGGTGCAGGTGTAGTATATTACAGGTGTGCTATATGGAGGTGTATATAGTGGTGTAGTATATGGGGGTATAGTGATGTAGTATATTACAGGTGTGCTATATGGAGGTGTAGTATATTACAGATGTGCTATATGGAGGTGTAGTATATTACAGGTGTGCTCTATGGAGGTGTAGTATATTACAGGTGTGCTATATAGGGGTGTAGTGATGTAGTATATTACAGGTGTGCTATATGGAGGTGTAGTATATTACAGGTGTGCTATATAGGGGTGTAGTGATGTAGTATATTACAGGTGTGCTATATGGAGGTGTAGTATATTACAGGTGTGCTATATTGAGGTGTAGTATATTACAGGTGTACTATATGGAGGTGTAGTATATTACAGGTGTGCTATATTGAGGTGTAGTATATTACAGGTGTAGTATATGGGGTGTAGTGATGTAGTATATTACAGGTGTATATAGGGGTGTAGTGATGTAGTATATTACAGGTGTATATAGGGGTGTAGTGATGTAGTATATTACAGGTGTATATAGGGGTGTAGTGATGTAGTATATTACAGGTGTATATAGGGGTGTAGTGATGTAGTATATTACAGGTGTACTATATGGGATGTAGTGATGTAGTATATTACAGGTGTGCTATATGGAGGTGTAGTATATTACAGGTGTAGTATATGGGGTGTAATGATGTAGTATATCGGAGGTGTATTATATAGTGGTGTAGTATAATACAGGTGTATATGGGGGTGTAGTATATTACAGGTATATGGAGGGAGTGTAGTATAATACAGGTATAGTATATAGGGGTGTAGTGATGTAGTTTATTACAGGTGTAGTATATGGAGGGGGTGTAGTGATGTAGTATAATACAGGTGTAGTATATGGGGGGTGTAGTGCTGTAGTTTATTACAGGTGTAGTATATGGAGGGGGTGTAGTGATGTAGTATAATACAGGTGTAGTATATGGGGGGTGTAGTGATGTAGTTTATTACAGGTGTAGTATATGGAGGGGGTGTAGTGATGTAGTATAATACAGGTGTAGTATATGGGGGGTGTAGTGATGTAGTTTATTACAGGTGTAGTATATGGAGGGGGTGTAGTGATGTAGTATAATACAGGTGTAGTATATGGGGGGTGTAGTGATGTAGTTTATTACAGGTGTAGTATATGGAGGGGGTGTAGTGATGTAGTATAATACAGGTGTAGTATATGGGGGGTGTAGTGATGTAGTTTATTACAGGTGTAGTATATGGAGGGGGTGTAGTGATGTAGTATAATACAGGTGTAGTATATGGGGGGTGTAGTGATGTAGTTTATTACAGGTGTAGTATATGGAGGGGGTGTAGTGATGTAGTATAATACAGGTGTAGTATATGGGGGGTGTAGTGATGTAGTTTATTACAGGTGTAGTATATGGAGGGGGTGTAGTGATGTAGTATAATACAGGTGTAGTATATGGGGGGTGTAGTGGTGTAGTTTATTACAGGTGTAGTATATGGAGGGGGTGTAGTGATGTAGTATAATATAGGTGTAGTATATGGGGGGTGTAGTGGTGTAGTTTATTACAGGTGTAGTATATGGAGGGGGTGTAGTGATGTAGTATAATACAGGTGTAGTATATGGGGGGTGTAGTGATGTAGTTTATTACAGGTGTAGTATATGGAGGGGGTGTAGTGATGTAGTATAATACAGGTGTAGTATATGGGGGGTGTAGTGATGTAGTTTATTACAGGTGTAGTATATGGAGGGGGTGTAGTGATGTAGTATAATACAGGTGTAGTATATGGGGGGTGTAGTGATGTAGTTTATTACAGGTGTAGTATATGGAGGGGGTGTAGTGATGTAGTATAATACAGGTGTAGTATATGGGGGGTGTAGTGGTGTAGTTTATTACAGGTGTAGTATATGGAGGGGGTGTAGTGATGTAGTATAATATAGGTGTAGTATATGGGGGGTGTAGTGGTGTAGTTTATTACAGGTGTAGTATATGGAGGGGGTGTAGTGATGTAGTATAATACAGGTGTAGTATATGGGGGGTGTAGTGATGTAGTTTATTACAGGTGTAGTATATGGAGGGGGTGTAGTGATGTAGTATAATACAGGTGTAGTATATGGGGGGTGTAGTGATGTAGTTTATTACAGGTGTAGTATATGGAGGGGGTGTAGTGATGTAGTATATTGGGTAGAACTGAGGTAATTATATTAGTCCTGCCCTCTAAACCAATCCCAATTTCTCATGCGGCCCCATGGGAAAATTAATTGCCCACCCCTGCTGTAGACAGTGCTTGATTAGAGTCAATTTAATCCTACAACAGGACAATGACCCAAAGCACACCTCCAAATTATGATGACTATTTAGGGAAGAAGCAGGCAGCTGGTATTCTATCTGTAATGAAGTGGCCAGCCCAGTCACCAGATCTCAACCCTATTGAGCTGTTGTGGGAGAAGCTTTACCGTATGGTACGCAAAACGTGCCCATCAAGCCAATCCAATTTGTGGGAGGGGGGGGGGGGGGAGCATGGGGTGAAATATCTCCAGATTACCTCAGCAGATTAACAACTAAAGGTCTGCAAAGCTGGAATTGCTGCAAAGGAGCATTCTGTGACAAAAGCAAAGTTTGAAGGAGAAAATTTTATTTCAAGTAAAAATCATTATTTATTAGTTGCATAATGAATTGAAAATATACCCCAGACATAAATAATAGATGCCTGGGGTATATTTTCAATTCATTATGCAACTCATTTGATAAATAAAAGTATGATTTACCATGGAAAAGACAAAATTGTCTGGGTGACCCCAAACTTTTGAACTGTAGTGTATATTATATATATATATATACTAGAAGGTGGCCCGATTCTACGCATCGGGTATTCTAGAATTTACGTATTGTGTAGTTCATGTATGATTTTTGTTATATATATATATAGATGTTGTTGTGTGTAGTTACCAAGTGTTTGTGTAGGGCGCTGTACATGTTCTGAGTGTCGCGGGGGGTGAGAGCGGTGTTGTATGTGTGTTGCGTGTGTTGCGTTGTTTGTGGAGCGCTGTGTGTCTGTAGCGTTGTGTGTGTGTGTGTGTTGTGCGGTTTGTGTGTGTGTGGTGTGTTTTGGGGGGAGGTATGTTTTGAGCAATGTGTGTGTTGTGCAGTATGTGCGTATATTTGTGTGTGCAGCGTTGTCTGTGTGTGTGGGTGTCTGTGTAGGGCGTTGTTTGTGATTCCTAGTGTGTGTGTGTTGTGCAGTGCGCGTGTGTGTGTGTGTTGGGGGGAGGTGTGCACCTCCCATCGTGCTCCATCCCCCATGCTGCGCACCCCCCATCGTGCTGCATCCCCCATGCTGCGCACTCCCAAACGTGCTCCATCCGCCATGCTGCGCACTCCCAAACGTGGTCCATCCGCCATGCTGCGCACTCCCAAACGTGCTCCATCCGGCATGCTGCGCACTCCCAAACGTGCTCCATCCGCCATGCTGCGCACTCCCAAACGTGCTCCATCCGCCATGCTGCGCACTCCCAAACGTGCTCCATCCGCCATGCTGAGCACTCCCAAACGTGCTCCATCCGCCATGCTGCGCACTCCCAAACGTGCTCCATCCGCCATGCTGCGCACTCCCAAACGTGCTCCATCCGCCATGCTGCGCACTCCCAAACGTGCTCCATCCGCCATACTGCGCACTCCCAAACGTGCTCCATCCGCCATACTGCGCACTCCCCATCGTGCACCATCCGGCATGCTGCGCAATCCCAAACGTGCTCCATCCGTCATGCTGCGCACTCCCAAACGTGCTCCATCCGTCATGCTGCGCACTCCCAAACGTGCTCCATCCGCCATGCTGCGCACTCCCAAACGTGCTCCATCCGCCATGCTGCGCACTCCCAAACGTGCTCCATCCGCCATGCTGCGCACCCCCCATCATGCTCCATCCGCTTGGGAGTGCGCAGCATGCCGGATGGTGCACGATGGGGAGTGCGCAGTATGGCGGATGGAGCACGTTTGGGAGTGCGCAGTATGGCGGATGGAGCACGTTTGGGAGTGCGCAGCATGGCGGATGGACCACGTTTGGGAGTGCGCAGCATGGCGGATGGACCACGTTTGGGAGTGCGCAGCACGGCGGATGGACCACGTTTGGGAGTGCGCAGCATGGCGGATGGAGCACGTTTGGGAGTGCGCAGCATGGCGGATGGAGCACGTTTGGGAGTGCGCAGCATGGCGGATGGAGCATGATGGGGGGTGCGCAGCATGGCGGATGGAGCACGTTTGGGAGTGCGCAGCATGGCGGATGGAGCACTTTTGGGAGTGTGCAGCATGGCGGATAGAGCACGATGGGGAGTGCGCAGCATGGCGGATGGAGCACGTTTGGGAGTGCGCAGCATGGGGGATGGAGCACGTTTGGGAGTGTGCAGCATGGCGGATAGAGCACGATGGGGAGTGCGCAGTATGGCGGATGGAGCACGTTTGGGAGTGCGCAGCATGGCGGATGGAGCACGTTTGGGAGTGTGCAGCATGGCGGATAGAGCACGATGGGGAGTGCGCAGCATGGCGGATGGAGCACGTTTGGGAGTGCGCAGCATGGGGGATGCAGCACGATGGGGAGTGCGCAGTATGGCGAATGGAGCACGTTTGCTCAGCCTCTCTCCTTCCAGCCTCCCTCAGCATCAGCCTCCCCCTCCCAGCCTTCCCCAAGATCAGCCTCTCTGCTCCCAGCCTCCTCCAGCACGCCGTGCTCCTCTGCCGACACTCACCCACACCCGATCGCATCCACTCACCCACACAACCGATCGCATCCACTCACCCACACAACCGATCGCATCCACTCACACACACAACCGATCGCATCCACTCACACACACAACCGATCGCATACACTCACACACACAACCGATCGCATACACTCACACACACCCGATCGCATCCACTCACACACACAGACACTGACAATATTGCACATACGCGCTGATACTCACAACATCCGGGGATATCACATGCTTCTGGCCATGTGATCCTCCGTCAGGTCCTGGAAGCTCACAGCACAATATCGCCGCCGAGAAGCAAGCGATATCCCAGGATGTTGTGAGTATTTGGATGCGATGTGATGTGTGAGGTATGTGTGAGTGTGATCTGATTTGTGTGTGTGTGTGTGTGTGCTGTTATGTGTGTGTGCTGTTATGTTATGTATGTTCCGCAGCTGCAGGACCTTGATTTGTGGATGCGATGTGATGTGTGTGTGAGGTGTGTGTGAGAGTGAGTGTGAGCCGGTGTACACTGGTAACTATGATACACATCGGGTAACTAAGGGACCTTAGTTACCCGATGTGTATAATGGTTACCAGCTTTCACGGCCTCCGTTAAGATCCCAGCATCGCAAGGTTATGTGTGGCGCTGCCGGGATCCTGACGGAGCCGGTGTAGAAGCAAGCGATATCCCAGCATGTTGTGATGTGTGGATGTGATGTGTGGATGTGATGTGTGAGGTGTGTGTGAGAGTGAGTGTGATCTGATGTGTGTGTGTACTCACCTGGGAATCGGAGCCCCGTGTCAGTTAGGCCAGAGCGAGCGTGCATTGCGTGAGGGGGGCGGGGCCTGCAGAGAGCCGGGGCGAGAGGCCAATCCGTGTGGGGGGGCGGGGCCATGGCGAGCCCAGCGGCCAATCAGCTTTGTGTCACCGTAAGGACACAATTTCGGAGCATGACAGACAGACAGACAGACAGACAGACAGACAGACAGAATAAGGCAATTATATATATAGATATATATATATATATATATATATACACATATATATATACATATACACATATATATATATATATATATATGTATATATATATGTATGTATATATATATATATATATATATATATTGTGATAACACGCTCCGGGATCGCCTTTGCTGGGTTCAAAGGGCACGTATTCACCTCAGGCAGACAGCCGAATTCAAGGTGTAACTGACGCTTGGTCAGGTTTATTGCAGTGAAGCATAAACAAAAAGAAAAAAAAACACCAACAAAATAAATCCTTGCCTGTCCGGCACTAACTATACACAGTGTTATCCTAACTACCAACTGGAGGGCTTCTCCCTTCCAGCTAAACCATACAAACATCAGGCACTGCTCCTCACAAGTGTCTCCTACACAGACAGGCTTACTGTGTTCCCAGATGGAGAACCTCCCCCAACTTCCCAGATTCCTTTTACCTCCGTCCTTCACCTCCCATTAATCCATTAGTAGCCAGGTGATCCTGGCCAGGCTAAGTCACATAGGACCGATACCGGGGTGAGATATACCTGCCCTCATCCACTAAACCAACATGAGTCTCACATATCCCCCCCCTCTGCTCAGACCACTGCAGCTGAGCAACAGCACCCACAAAACAGTGCACACGAGACAGGGCATCAGCATTCCCCATCCGCACCCCCGGGCGGTGCTCCACTGTAAAACGGTAGGCCTGAAGTGCAAGGAACCACCGGGTCACTCGGCCATTCCGTTCCCTATTCAAGTGCATCCACTTGAGAGGGGCATGGTCAGTGATCAGCCGGAACTTCCTTCCAATCAAGTAATATTTAAGGGACTCTAGAGCCCACTTAATGGCTAAGCATTCTTTTTCCACTATGGCATAGTTGCGTTCATGCTTATTAAGTTTCCGACTAAGATAAAGGACCGGATGTACCTCTCCGTCCTTCAGTTGTGACAATACAGCCCCTATACCGGCATCAGAAGCGTCCGTTTGGACCACGAACTCGCTGCGGAAGTCAGGAGTCATTAGCACAGGTTGAGAGCAAAGAGCTAGTTTTAAGTTATGGAAAGCTTCTTCGGCTGCCGTGGTCCATTTGATCATGACAGAGTCTTTCCCTTTGGTAAGGTCCGTCAGGGGAACAGCGGTAGCCGCAAAATTGGGAATGAACCGTCGGTAGTAGCCGGTTATTCCCAAAAACGCTCTCACCTGCTTCTTGTTGACTGGTTGAAGCCATTTCTGAATGGCTTGTATCTTGTCAATCTGGGGTTTAACAATTCCCCTCCCAATTACGTATCCCAAATACCGGGCTTCTTCCAGCCCGATATGACATTTCTTGGGGTTTGCTGTTAGACCCGCCTCCCGCAGGTCCTCAATCACAGCCTCTAGTTTCTGGAGGTGCGTCTCCCAGTCCAGGCTGTAAATGACTATGTCATCCAAATACGCAGAAGCATACTGCCTATGGGGCCTCAGGACTCGGTCCATCAACCTTTGAAAGGTTGCCGGTGCCCCGTGTAGTCCAAACGGCATATACACATACTGGTATAAACCTTCCGGTGTAGAAAACGCGGTTTTCTCTTTAGCGGCCTCTGTTAGCGGGATCTGCCAATAGCCCTTCGTTAAGTCTAGGGTCGTGATATACCGGGCTTTTCCAAGCCGATCTATTAATTCATCGACCCGTGGCATAGGGTATGCATCAAATTTGGAGACCGCATTTAATCTCCTGAAGTCATTGCAGAATCTAATGGAGCCGTCTGGTTTCGGTATTAACACAATCGGACTCGACCAGGCGCTATGCGATTCCTCGATTACACCTAACTCCAACATGGTCTTCACTTCTCGGGAGACAGCTTCCCGCCGAGCCTCCGGTATTCGGTAGGGCTTTACCTGAACTGTTACCCCAGGCTCTGTTATGATGTCATGTTTAATGAGAGTGGTCTGCCCGGGCTTTTCCGAGAAAAACTCGTGATTGTTGATTACAAACTGCTTGACGTCGGTCTTTTGCCGCTCCGACAGAGTCTCCGCCGTCCCGACATCCGGTATGGTCTGCTTGCAGACCGGAAGGGCCAGACCTGCTGACAGAGCTGGACGGTCCTTCCAGGGTTTTATCAGATTCACGTGATAAATCTGTTCAGGCTTCCTTTTACCAGCCTGGTACACTTTGTAGTTTACCTCACCCACCCGTTCCTTAATTTCAAAGGGGCCTTGCCACTTTGCCAGAAATTTGCTTTCTGCCGTGGGGACCAGGATCAACACCCTATCTCCGGGTGCAAAAGTACGGATCTTGGCCCCCCTATCATAAATCCTTTTCTGTGCTCCTTGAGCCTGTATCATATGCTCTTTAACGATGGGCATCACCGCCGCAATACGGTCCTGCATTTGGGTTACATGGTCTATTACGCTTTTGAACGGGGTGACCTGTCCCTCCCAGGTTTCTTTAGCGACATCTAACAGTCCACGGGGACGTCGGGCGTACAGAAGCTCGAAAGGAGAGAACCCGGTGGAAGACTGGGGCACCTCCCGGATGGCAAAAAGCAAATACGGGAGTAAGTAGTCCCAGTTCTTCCCGTCCTTGTCTATCGCCTTACGGAGCATCTGTTTCAAAGTTTTGTTAAACCGTTCGACCAGTCCGTCCGTTTGAGGGTGATACACGGAGGTGTGTAACTGTGCTATTTGTAACAGCCTGCAGAGTTCTTTCATTACTTTAGACATAAAGGGGGTTCCTTGGTCTGTGAGTATTTGTTTTGGGACACCAACCCGACTAAACACATGGACCAGCTCCTTGGCAATGGTCTTGGTGGCCGTGTTACGCAAAGGGATGGCCTCGGGGTAACGAGTGGCATAATCCAAGATGACAAGGATTTGCTGGTGTCCTCGTGCAGACTTGGGGAGGGGTCCAACTAAATCCATCCCAATTCTCTCAAATGGGATCTCGATGATAGGCAGAGGTACTAAGGGGCTACAGAAACGGGGCCTAGGCGCAGAGATTTGGCAGTCAGGACAAGACTCGCAATAGGTGCGAATATCGTGATGCATGCCGGGCCAAACAAAACAGTGTAATATCCTTTCTGTAGTTTTCTGGACCCCCAGGTGTCCCCCCATCATGTGTCCGTGTGCCAGGTCCAGCACTCTCCGCCTGTAGGCTCTCGGCACAACCAATCGTTGTACTGTGTCATCCCCCTTCTTCTCTATCTGATAGAGAAAGTCATTCTCCAGTGCCATGTAGGGGTAAGACAGCCTAGTACCTGCATCCACCTGCACCCCGTTTATCATTTTAACATTTTTTATAGCCTGAGAAAGGGTAGGATCTCTCATTTGCTCACTTTGGAAGTCATCTTTCTGGACTTCCAAACTCAGCCAAGAGGAAGGGGGACAGCCACCCGTGTCCGCCTCTGCCCCGGGTTCATCGGAATCACCCGCCAGAACTGAAAAGGGGAACTGGGGGTTGTTTTCAGCGGATTCCTCCTCTGAACCCTCTTGTGGGGCATCCTCTAGTGGCTCCGGGCCCACACAAGGTGTGGGAGAAGGATCATCCGTGCGGCTACCCTGGGGTACTAATTGGTTCTCCCACAACTGCCAGAAGTGGGGAAAATCCCTGCCCAAAATGATATCATGCAATAGGGCTGGTACTAGTCCCACCTTATGATGCACAGACCCATAGGGCGTAGTAATGCAGGAGACCGTTGTGAGGTACGAGCAGGTGTCTCCATGCACACATGTCACAGAAAATTTATCTGACGGTCCCATCGGGACTGCTACCAGACTGGCCTTTACCAGAGTCACCACACTTCCCGAGTCTAATAGTGCAACAACAGTATTGCCATCAATGGACACTTCACACAGGTGTTTTTTCATATCGCCTTGACATGCAGCAACACACACTACCCGTGCAACCATAGCCCTGCGTTTTTCAAAGTCCGTGACATCACACTGCATCGGTTCTGCAGTTACTGGACAGTTTGCAGCAATGTGGCCCACCTCCTGGCAGCGGAAACACCTCACGGGCCCCTTGCTAAGACCATAGTTTGGCACCTTAGCCCTCACAGGGCCAGCAGTCCTGTTTTCCTCCTCCACTGCCTTAGGATATTTTCCTCCTCCCCATGACCCTGGAACAGTCTTACCAGATCCTCGTCGAGAAGGGGAAGAGCGAGGATGTGTAGCATCGTCCATAAGTCCTTCTGCCAAGGAATAACGCTCCACTAGATCCACTAGCTGATCCGCTGTCGTGGGGTTTCCATGGCTTACCCACCTCTTCAGAGATGGCGGTAGAGCTCTTAGGTATTTATCAAGAACGATTCTTTGTACCATCTCTGGCGCCGTCAGAACCTCGGGCTGTAGCCATTTCTTGGTCAAGTGAATGAGGTCAAACATCTGTGACCGCGGTGGTTTATCGGGCTGATAAGTCCATTGATGAACTCTCTGTGCTCGCACGGCCGTCGTCACTCCCAGCCGGGCAAGGATCTCGGCTTTTAGTTTATCAAAGTCATGCGCTGCTTCAGGCTCAAGATCAAAGTAGGCTTTTTGTGCCTCACCTGCCAGAAACGGTGCAAGCAAGTCGGCCCATCGCTCCTTTGGCCACTTTTCCCGCTCCGCCGTCCGTTCAAACGTGGTCAGGTAAGCTTCCACATCGTCCTCTGTGGTTAATTTCTGCCAGCACCGACTCACATGAATCACCCTCTGGTCAGCCTCCGCATTACTCTCCGGTACGGTCGCCAGACGCTGCGCCACCTGCTGCAAAAGTTGGCGGTCTTTAACCGTCGATTCCACCAGTTCCTTCAACTGTGCCGACATCAAGCGATTAGCCTCTTGCTGCACAGCTGCGGATTGTACCAGCGCTTTCACCACGTCATCCATTATGATGCGCTGTAACGTGCTGCCCGCGTTCTCCACCACAATGTGATAACACGCTCCGGGATGGCCTTTGCTGGGTTCAAAGGGCACGTATTCACCTCAGGCAGACAGCCGAATTCAAGGTGAAACTGACGCTTGGTCAGGTTTATTGCAGTGAAGCATAAACAAAAAGAAAAAAAAACACCAACAAAATAAATCCTTGCCTGTCCGGCACTAACTATACACAGTGTTATCCTAACTACCAACTGGAGGGCTTCTCCCTTCCAGCTAAACCATACAAACATCAGGCACTGCTCCTCACAAGTGTCTCCTACACAGACAGGCTTACTGTGTTCCCAGATGGAGAACCTCCCCCAACTTCCCAGATTCCTTTTACCTCCGTCCTTCACCTCCCATTAATCCATTAGTAGCCAGGTGATCCTGGCCAGGCTAAGTCACATAGGACCGATACCGGGGTGAGATATACCTGCCCTCATCCACTAAACCCACATGAGTCTCACAATATATATGTATGTATGTATGTATGTATGTATGTATGTACCACTTAGGCAGCGGGTTCAGTCTTTCTACCACCTAGGCAGCAGGTTCAGTCTTCTACCAGCTAGGCAGGAGGTTCAGTCTTCTACCAGCTAGGCAGAAGGTTCAGTCTTCCTACCACCTAGGCAGGAGGTTCAGTCTTCTACCAGCTAGGCAGGAGGTTCAGTCTTCCTACCACCTAGGCAGGAGGTTCAGTCTTCTACCAGCTAGGCAGGAGGTTCAGTCTTCCTACCACCTAGGCAGGAGGTTCAGTCTTCTACCAGCTAGACAGAGAGGCTGGGGCAGGCAGATAACTGGGAGATTGAACTGCATTCCAGAATAAAGTGGTTTGTATACATTACTTTATAGTGGAGGGGCAAAAAAAAAATTAATATTTACCTTTACCTTGCTTCATTACTATTAGGTTTTCTTCCATCCCCCAAAAAATTAAAGGATATGTTTTTTGTTTCTACAAATAATGTAATAATTGTGTAAGTCACCCTCCTCCCAACTTCGCTGCCATCTACAAGATGTATTTTGCAAACCCAAATCACATTTACTTAAAATTACGTTATGAAAATTGACATAAATCTATAATACAAGTTCTTATACGTGGATTGAACGACCACTGCAAGATGACAGAAAGGTGTCCATATGCAGAGGCGGTGTTTAGAAATTTCCTTTATTGCATTGCTTTAAACAGATAAATACTAATAAGGTAAAATAAAGACACAAGCTTTAGCAGTCACAGCTAATAAACAGCCGGATTATGGGGTTGGCTCTAAATCCCCGAACGACACATAAAAAAGGAAAGATCAGCAAACAATGTGCACAAGAGGCTCAGCACATAAAACCAATGTAGCGAATACTTCCAAGATGCAAACAAGCGGCCCCTGCAAACCACTTAAGACATGTTCTGTTCTGAAATTGCAGAACATTTAACATAAAAGCCGATTAAAGTTGTATCCATTAATGTCACAGTAAGTTTACTCCCACTTCTTATTTTCTTGTGACAAGAGGAGTTGAGATTTACTTATAACCTGCAGAATATTTTGTGTATATTATTTTCAATTTATTTCTTTTCCAGGACTGAATGCAGTTAGAAAATACCCAGGACTTGGGCAAATGATTGGACATAAAATGTAACAAAAGTGTTTCCTAATATTTTAGAACATGTTCTTGTACACTGCATAAAGAAAGTTTTACCTTACCCAAAGTTGTTTTAAAAACGTAGACAAGAACATAAAAAAACCCTTTAAAGATGTCTGACAAGTTCTGGCGTTATCCCTATCCATAAGATAAAGGATAACCTACTGATCCTTCCCCAGTGAACCCAAGACCGAGGAAAAAGAGGGTTGGTTCCAATTTTTAAATATTTTCTTTATTTACATTTATATATTTTTACAACTTTTATTTTCTACTTTCTACTTTGCTGGGAACCTTAGGGGGTCATTTTTTTGTTGTTTCTATGTAAGGCAATACCATAGTATTGCTCTAGATCATAATAATGGCGTCTCCTAGGACGCCCAACTACAGGCTGGACATTAGAGGAGAGATCACATGACAGGCATGGGGGCATTCAACCGGTCCTCAACTATCATGGCAATCAATTAGATGCCTGAGATCATGCTGCAGAGGAGCTAATGGGAGCCTGAACTACTGACCGGGACGGATAGAGGTGGTTAAATTCTGCTTTCAGTAATGGACAGCTACATTTAAAGAGGTTAAAGGGAATCGGTCACCAGGTTTTTAACACCTAATCTAAGAGCAGCATAACATAGGGGCAGAGATCCCAATTCTTAGCGGTGTTTCACTTACTGGGTTGCTTAGTTATCACGGGTATGTCATGGTAGACAGACCGTAATATGGGTTCTGACAATAGAAGGTCAGCGCGTTTGGCTGTGCAAAATGTTCCCCGTCTTTCTATTGCTCCTGCGGTTAGTATTCATTGCACCAGATAGTTTTCCTGCTGGGTTTTCATCTCTTCCCCTTTAGGAGCCAGCGGTGCTCTCCTATCTAGCTGCTGATAATCAGTATTCACCTTGTGTTTATATATTCCCATCTTCCGTGAACTTGTGCTGGTGTTATTATTCAGTTCATTCTAGCTCTGGTTGTGAGCATGTGGCTTGTACACATCTGTAGTATCGTTGTTGAAACTTTGATGAACTTTTACCTGAGCGATTTGTGGATAAGTAGTTCATGTATTTTTCCCTCTGTGTGTCCTCCTTGTGTCTCCTTTAGTGTTTAGTGGGGTTCACGAAGAGCTCATGCTACCCATTCAATATTTAGGGTCCAGCTCTAGAGATACCTAGGGTCAGGTATCTGGTTCAGCGCATAGGTAAGGAACCTATGTACCTAGGGTGGTGAGGGACCCCAGAGACCAGCGGTAGGTTTGGTTAGGGGTTACATCTCCTCCTTCCCTTGACACAGTGTTTCCCTGCCCTTTTGCTGTTTGCTTGGTACTTCCCCGTACCTAATGTGACAGTGTAGTTTTGATAAAATCAATGTTTTATCAGCAGAAGATCATTGGAGGACTATTTGGTGTGCTTCCACATAGTGCAGTATCTTCATGAGCTCTGTATAACTGCTAGATGTGCAGCAGAGAAAACATTGATTTTATCAAAACAACAGCAAACAGCTCAGTAAGTGACACATTGCTGGAATCAGTGTCTCTGTCTCTACATTATGCTGCTCTCAGATGAGGTAGCAAAAACCTGGAAAGATTCCAGCAGCGATGAGCAGGCACACAGATCGCTGCTGATAAAGGCAAATGTCTGCTAAATACCATAGCCAGTATCTGCCCTCTGTGCAGTGGGCTCTGTTTCTAAGCTCGCCTTATAGTCCCTGACATGCCCCATGATGGCTATATCTGTCATGGAGTGTGAAGCGGTTAAGGGAGGTGTAGTGATTGAAAAATAAAAAATCCCCACAATTTTGGCATGCTTATTATTGTCATCACAGCGATTAGCGTATGGGTCATTAATTCTACATTTTGATAAACCAGACTTTTATGAACAGTAATAATAAATATGAGGTTTTCCTTTTTAACTTCTTTTTAATGAGGGAAGAGGGGGTGATTACAATTTTTCGATTTTTAAAGGTTATCTGTCATAGACACTGTCACTTTCAGGCTCTGCGTTTCTGATTCCTGTTACCTCGTTTTCTAATCTTAGAAAAAAAAAATCAAGAATATTTAACTCGATGCAAATTCGTGGCATGAACCTGAGCATCATCCATAATTTATTATATTATGTAGAATAGCATGACCTGTACAGGCATTTAACATCTTGTGTTACATATACGAGAAACATCAATGATTATCGGAGGAAATCCATTTACTGAAGCAGATTACTAAATAAGCTCTCAATATTGTCAGCAAAATATCCAAATTCCCACTGCAGTAAGCATGAATGAAACCGCTCTGTTTTTAAAGTCCTGCGGAGACCAACCAAGAGATAGCGGTGTCACCTTGTTAAATTGCGACATTAATCTTTTAACTGTGTGTTTATAGCAAATCACTTGCAGCCGACATTTCGGTATAAAAACTGACTCCACATATCAGGATTCAGTTATGCAGATGAATCACTATTGTCATTTCTGCTTCCAGACAAGAGGGGTTGAGGTATGTTATTTAAGAAGACAGTATGTTTGAAACCTCATAAATAGTGATGGTCGGACTCACAGATACCGAGGATCGGCGGGTTCAACCGGGTTAAAAAAGACAAACAAAAAACCCCCCCAAAAAACTCCGTTTCAGATATCTGGCTAGACGTCAATCCCCATATAAGTCTAAATCCGACTACCATAAAAAGGGGAAACAAATGGATTGAGAAGGGGTTGTCCGACTAGTGGACAGCCCCTTAACAGGGGATAAAATTCAGAAGAAGTAGCTGTGGAACAAAGGAAGCGCAATAGGGTCTTACCCAGTAGCGAAATTGATAGTTCCCAAAAAGGCACACTAACCTTTAAGGGTTCTGAACAGTCACAACTCCTAGGCACACGTGTAATGGTGGTGATCAGCCGCAGCCCCGAAGTGTAGAACGTAGATATCCAAAGTAGAAGAAATTGGGTCTTGTGCCGCGCTAAATCACGGAATCCAATATTAATATAATTCCTTTATTGTTTATATAGGGCTTTATAAAACAATAAAGGAATTGTATTAATATTGGATTCCGTGATTTAGCGCATCACAAGACCCGATTTCTTCTACTTTGGATATGTACCTTTACGGGGGATGAAATGTACAAATTGATTAAAAAAAATAAATTATGAGGTTACTTTTTAAGTAATATACAATCTAGTATCCGCATTGTCATCTGGGTATATTGTCAATATTCTGTGGATCAATACACTTGCTGCTCTTTCCCATGACGTTGATGAGGTAGTGAAGGCTGTAATACCTAGGAATGGCAATGAAATGCAATACCACCACTGTCATATCTACATGGTGCCAAACTAGGGATTATACATACCAAATATTTAGAAAAATTGCTAACCGAATCAAACTTCTACTGAAATGTAGATCATTACTCTAACAATTGACTCCACAATTGTACCTTAAAGGCAGGCTGACACTTTAATCCTTCCTTGTATCCATTTAATACATACAAACTTTGCCATATACTCTTCAGCTCCATAATTTAATAGCACTTTTCACCTGTATTTCTGCTTGATGTGAACTGAAGTTTCTCTGAATATTAGAAGCGATTGCTTGTGGCCACATTAAGAAAAGAACTAGTGATCATTGTTATGAGACCAGAAAAGACCACCCCTTTACTCAACGATTAATTCAACACATGCATAATTCCTATACTTTCCAATAATGCACTGCATGAAGACATTACCACAGATATTCGGACTAATATGCTAATATATGAGCTCTGGTGTTCAGAAAGTAGAGGATTCTGTTTTCCAAAACATAATTACAAGAAGACTGAGTGGTCTGGTTTGTAAACAATAACAGGAAACACCATTTCCTCCTGTGATTTATTATTTAATATAGACTACATGTCACACTGTCCTTTCGGCACTTGATTCATTGCATGCCCATCACCGAAGGCTGTGATAATGTTCTGGTTGGTGAAACTACTGACAAAGTTACATAAAAATAAATCTGGATGCTCAAGTTAATATGTTTATAAATTGCAAGTGAAAACTACTAATTAAAAACAACAAAAAATCCCCACAGAATAGAATCCTCGTGTTACCTTACCTGTGTATAACAGCATTAGGTTGCACAAGGCTGATATTTTATATTTAGATTTCCCTCTCTGTGTTAACAATGTACCCTTCAAATCCTTTACACTATACCACTGTATCTGAATGCATAGCTCCAACCGTCCTGGATTCATCTGGACTGTCCCAATTTGAGGGCTCAGTCCCTCTGTCCCAGCAGTAAATCTGGACTGTCCCAATTTGAGGGCTCAGTCCCTCTGTCCCAGCAGTAAGGGCTTTGTCCCAACTTTCTTTTACCTCTCCTCTGCAGCTCTGTAGCTCCTGCTCCACGGGGAGGCATGTCTGTGCATCAAGATAAACTAAATGAACAGTTCTCTTCTTTGCTTAACCAGAGGCTGGAACTCCTTATCCATAGGTAGCAGCTCTACCAATGAGCAATTGCTCACATAGAGTGCTAGGAGGATATGTTATACTTGACCTGTAGTGCAGGCAGGCAACTCAGAAACAGATTATACAGGTACATAGAGATACATTGCTATACACCGATGTATCCCTAGGTATATCTATTCTAGAGGTGAAGAAATACTCAGATTCTTTGATTCCTATAAAATTACTAAAATATAAATCTAAAACATTTTTGCAAATATATATCTATGTATATATATATCTCTATATCTCTCTCTCTCTATATATATATATATATATATATATATATATATATATATATATATATATATATATATATATATATATATATATATATATATATATATATATATACACATATATATATATACACATATATATATATACACATATATATATACACACATATATATATACACACATATATATATATATATATATATATACACATATATATATACACATATATATATACACATATATATATATATACACACATACATACATACATATTTGCAAAAATGTTGTTTTCATCCTTTTTTGTGTGAGCATTCTTGGGACTTGCGCTTACAACCTCAACAGTTGCACACATGAGTTACACCACAGGCTCTGGTGATGTCAGTGGAAGGATTTTGGAGATTTTTTGTTTTTTATTCTTTCCTTCCCATCTTCCAAGAGCCATAACGTTTGTATTTTTCTGTCAATATAGTAGTAAGAGGGATTGTTTTTTGCAGGATGAATTGTATTTTTTAATGACCCATTCATTCAGCCACATAGTGTACTGGAAAATTTGAAATCGCTTTTGCAGACATTCCTTGACAGTAACAATTTTATTTTTTGCAATATGGAGTTGGGTGAGGGCTTTTTTTTGCACCCTGAGCTGATGTATTACTAATATTTTGGGAAGATATAAATGTTTTGATTTTATTGCAATGTTACAATGACTAAAAAAAACAATTCTGGCGTTTTCATTTTTTTCTCGTTATGCAGTTTAGCGATCAGATAAATTTATTTTATATTTTGCTAGATCGGAAATTGATAAATCTAAACATGACAATACTAAATACGTGTATTTTTTTTTTTAAAGTGTTTTATTTTTAATGGGGTAAGGGAGGTGGGTGATTTGAACTTGAGTTTTTGTTGTTTTTTTTGTTGTTGCTGTATTTAATAGTCTCATTAGGAGACTTAAAGCTGCATTCATCTGATTGATCGCTTGTGCTATACAGAGCAGTTCTGAAGCACTGCGCTGTATAGCAAAAATCACGATCCCCTATAATTTACAGGAGGATTGTGATGAAAGGCACAGGGGTCTTCAGAAGACACCTGGCTATCATGACAACCCATCAGCGCCCCGCCATCATGTGACGTGCGTGCAGATGGGCTGGATCAATAGTGCTTCCTCTATGCGCATGTTAAATGCAGCTGTTAATGGTAGAGTAAAGCGGGCTTTACACGCTGCGACATCACTAGCCGATACTAGCGATGGTGAGCGTGATAGCACCCGCCCCTATTGTTATGCCGATATTTGGTGATCGCTGCCGCAGCGAACATTATCTCTACGGCAGCGTCACACGCACTTACCTGGTCGGCGTCGTCGCTGTGACTGCCGAACAATCCCTCCCTCAAGGGGGAGGGACATTCAGCATCACAGCGACGTCACCGCGACATCACTAAGTGGCCGGCCAATCAAAGCGGAGGGGCGGAGATGAGCGGGACGAACATCCCGCCCACCTCCTTCCTTCCTCAT
The DNA here is from genome assembly GCF_048569485.1 of Anomaloglossus baeobatrachus. Classification (NCBI taxonomy): domain Eukaryota; kingdom Metazoa; phylum Chordata; class Amphibia; order Anura; family Aromobatidae; genus Anomaloglossus; species Anomaloglossus baeobatrachus. Next base: position 484,023,451 of record NC_134355.1, read on the forward strand.
TGCTGGCGTGTGGCAGGTAAGGAGAGGTTCCTCGTTTCTGCGGCGTCACATGTAGCGATGTGTGCTGCCGCAGGGACGAGGATCAACTTCGCCCTAGCGACAGCAGCGATATTTGAGAATGGACCCCCATGTCAACGAGGAGCGATTTTGGACGTTTTTGCAACGATCCAAAATCGCTCCTAGAAGTCACACACAACGAGATCGCTACAGCGGCCGGATGTGCGTCACAAAATCCGTGACCCCAACGAGCAATCTCGTACCGTGTAAAGCCCGCTTAAGTCTGGCTCACAGAGTAGACAGAATGGTGCTCTGAACCTAAAAAATCAAGTCACTATGGGGAGGTAATGCTTCGGCAAGCAAAATGAAAAAAGAAAAAAAACCAAAACGTATAGATACATCCAACGTTTCGGCTGATTGCATCAGCCATTCAAGAAGACATGAAGACATGTCAGAAAGAGTATTCAGAAGGAAAAAAGGAGGGGAAGCTTGCGGGTAAAGGAATACAGGATGCACACCTTTACGTACAGTTGTGATGTATATGCTAAGGGACTGGAAAAATCCAATAGATAATAGAAGATGATAACTGAGATAAGTTTACTTGCAGGGTCTTTTCGGGACTTGCAGTACCTGGGGTCACTAATGAGAACAGGAGAGACAACAACTGCTGTGAGAGATACATCTGAAACCAAGCTGTATCCGCAAAGCCAGAGTAGTCAATAGTTAAGACACAGGACTCCTTATCCCTGTCAGGGGTGGATCTACAAACCTGCTTGCCCCCCCAGGGCTTCACTCCCTCCATGAGGGCATATCATCACATTTATTTGCATTGACTAGAAGACATATTAAGTATCCTATTTTGGGATTGCACCAGGTGTTACAGGACAGGTATCATAGACCTCCATCCTACATAAGATCCCCTTCCTAGAAGCAGTCTTTCTTACCTATTGACCCTCACTCGGGCTTTGCGGATACAGCTTGGTTTCAGACGTATCTCTCACAGGAGTGGTTGTCTCACATCTTCTCATTAGTGACCCCAGGTACATGTCTTCCTGAAAGGCTGACACGAAACGTCGGATGTATCACATGTCACATACAATTTTTCTTGAATCACTTAATAAAAGCATTACGGAAAAGGAACTCTTTTTCTTGTTACTTCTTTTTTCACTTTGAGTGCAGAAGCATTACCCCCATAAAATGCAGCTTTTAGTGATTGACAGCGACATTTAACTGGTTAATAGCCGTGGGTAGATCTTAGATCCACCTGCAGCTGTTAAAGACACTTAATGGCTTATTACATCAGCCATCATCTCCCAGGAAAGATGTTGGCTCAGTGTGTAAGCTTGCATCAGAGGCACAGTCATGGCCATTGACCTAAATATACATGAATGGTCATGAAGGGTAATATATTGGAAGAAAAAAAAATTAAGCATTAAAGAACAACTGTTTAAGGCCCTATGCGCACTTACCGGTTTTGCCACGGATTTCCTGCGGTTTTGCTGCATGTTTCGCTGCATGTTATGTTGATAACATCTCTGCAGTGATTCACCAGCAAAACCTATGGGAAAAAAAAAATGCTGTGCGCACTATGTGGATTTTGACAGCTGCATGTTTTGCTGCGGGATTCCCGCAGCAAAAACAATTGCATGTCACTTCCTTTCCACACGTCGCTGCAGCATTTCACTCCATTGACTGTAATGTAATCGTGAAATCCCACAGGGAATAACGCAGGCAGCAAATTCTGTGCGGTTCATTGCGTTTTCCTGCATTATTTCCTGTGGTATTTCGCGGTTTCGGGACAGAATATTCATCACTGCCCTGCGTCTTGCAGGGAAGTGATGTCATTATGACAGGAAGAGGAAGCGGAGCAGAGAGTAAACACAAATATCACAGACATAGAATACACACAGATCACACTCACACACAGACACAGATATAGAATACACATACAAATCAAACGGACAAATAAAAAAAAAAACACATGAGCTCCGCCGTATTTTTACCGCCCAGTCGAGGTAAACACACAGCGGCGGCCCGGTATTCTCAGGCTGGGGAGGGCGAGGGCAGGCTTAATGCCCCCCCCTCCCGCAGCCGAGAATATCAGCCCACACCTGCCCCGGGACTGTTGCATCCATTATGCGACAGTCCCGGAGTGTTCCCGACTCTTCCTGTTGCCGTGATGCGGTGGCAATTAGGGTAATAATGAGTTATTGGCAGGGCATCGCCGCCACTAAACACAAAAAAGCCACCTCTTTCACCATTTTATTAACCCCTCCCAAACACACAGCTCCGGCGTAATCCACGGAGGTCCCGCGTCGCTTGCATCTAGCCGCGACTGACACTGTACTGAATGCAGCCTCGCAACGAGCCTGCAGAGAGATAATTACAGGTCATTTCCCACGGCCGGTGATGTGAACACACTACCGCCGGGCGAAATGCAGCGTGTCGATTGTTGATTGATCTGTCCTCTATCTACCTATTCCTCTACCTATCTATCTATCTATCTATCCATCCTTCTGTCTATTTATCTATATTTATCTATCTATTATCTATCATAGAAAGAAATTACTTTTTTTTTTTTCTTTCTTTTTTCTTCAATGTGTTTTATTGCATTGAATGCATTAAAACACATGTACCAACCCGCGGCAAAAGTGAGGTAAAAATATCGTGGCAATACCGAGGTAAAACCGCGGCAAACCACATGCGGTTTTCGGGTGCGGTTTGCCGCAGGTTTTTACCACGGGTACGGTAATCTTTCAGACCCTAGAGAATTTTCTTAAGAAAATTCCGTTTTCCAGTGCGCACAGGGCCTTAATTTGTAAATGTCAAGCACATACTGTAGCAAGCATTAAGGGTACTTTACACGCTGCGATCTCGCTAGCGAGATCGCAAGCGATCGTACCCGACCCCGTCGGTTGTGCGTCAGGGGCAAATCGCTGCCCGTGCAGCACAACCTCGCTTAACCCAGTCACACGCACTTACCTTCCCTGCGATGTCGCTCTGGCCGGCAATCCGCCTCTTTTCTAAGGGGGCGGTTCGTGCGGCGTCATAGCGACGTCACACGGCAGCCGTCCAATAGCAGAGGAGGGGCGGAGATGAGCGGGACGTAACATGCTGCCCACCTCCTTCCTTCCGCATTGCCGGTGGAGGCAGGTAAGGAGATGTTCGCTTTGTGTGACACCGCAGGAGCGACGATGCGTGGTGCCGCAGGAACAACGAACAACATCGCTAATAAGCAGAGAACGATTTTTAGTTTCAGGACGACCTCTCCGTGGCAAACGATTTTGACCGCTTTTGCGATCGTTTAAGGTCACTCGTACTTGTCACATGCTGCGATATCGTTAATGACGCCGGATGTGTGTCACAAACACCGTGACCCCGACGAGAATTCATTAACGATATTGCAGCGTGTAAAGCCCGCTTTAGGGTTTGAGAACTCCAATACTAGTTAATGGAAAGTCGTTAGTACAGCAGTAAACGTTCAGTTTTTGTTTTTTTTTTTTTAAAAGGGAATCCATCAGCAAGCTTTTGCTATGTAATCTGAAGACAGCTGGAGATACGGGCTTGGACACAGATTTCAGCAATATGTTAAGGTACCGTCACACATAACGAGATCGCTAGCGAGATCGCTGCTGAGTCACAGTTTCTGTGACGCAGTAGCGATCCCGTTAGCGATCTCGTTATGTGTGACATCTACCAGCAATCAGGCCCCTGCTGTGAGATCGCTAGTCGTTGCAGAATGGTCCAGGCCATTTTCTTCAAAGGCGATGTCCTGCTGGGCAGGACACATCGCTGTGTTTGACACTGTGTGACAGGGTCACAGTGACTGCTGAGATTGTTATACAGGTCGCTACTGCGACCTGTATCGTTCCTGCATCATTGGTAAAGTCTGACTGTGTGATATCTCACCAGAGACCTCCCAGCGACTTACCAGTGATCCCTATCAGGTCGCATCGTTTTCGGGATCGCTAGTAAGTCGTTGTGTGTGACTGGGCCTTAACTTATTAGGCTGTGTGTTGTTTACATACAATGAATGATTGTTTTATCACCAAGAGATTATTTTTAATTAAATGTATTTATTAAAGTTTTACAAGTTACAACCAAATAAACATTGGAGGCTACCCAGCCTCTACCCCCCTCCCAACTCTCCCCTCCCCGACAAACATTAAACAGACTTGTAGAAAGGAGAAATAATGTCAAATCTGCAGCTCCACACATTCCTAGACAAAAGTTTTTAAGTACCATTATTACCTTTATCAATTAATCCAATTAGACTTTTGTTTTTCTTTAGGAGTTTTTGCTTTGTTTGGCATTGTACACATTTAGATGTTATTTTTGATGAAGAATCCAACCTGTTTACTCTCTTCTCCCCAAACCTCCGTCATCATTATAGATAAGTTCTGTAGAAATTTCTCGCCCTTTGCCCCTTGTTATCAATTTAGAGTAAGCCCAATCTAAACCTAATCAGTTCCCTGGAAGCCAACCCTGACCCATCTATCCATCGTGCTCATATTTTTTCAAATTCGATTATGCCATTTCTTTTCCAATATATACTTTTCTCCACATTTATCACCCAATTAACTTTTTTGACATATTCAAATATTGTAGGACTGTGGTCCGAAATCCAGTGTTGAGCGATTAGTTTCCTGGCAATATATAATAGTCTAGATACGGCCACTTTGCCCTCCTCCTCCAAAGGTAAATCCTCCACGTATCCCAGAATACATACAAAGGGAGTTAAGCTCGTCTCTACCGTATATACTCTATTGATTATCTCTGTCACCTCTCTCCAGTAATGTTCAATATCAGGACACGACCACATCATATGTAATAGATCTGCGGAACATATTTTGCATCGCGGGCAGAAGGGGTCAGTTCTAACTCCAATATCAAACAGGAATCTAGGAGTGCAATATACTTGGTAAATAACGTACAGGTGTGACAGTCTGTATGTGTGACGCCCTGGGCAAGCCAGGGGTCACAGGTCATTACACCACCACACCCTACACCCCAGTTAGGAACATCAAGGCTACCAAAATCCTTGTTGCCTTCCTCCAGGGGCTGATGTTCACACCAGGGGGTGGGCCAGGCGGTTGGCTCCGCCCACCGAGGAGTACACAGCCCTGGAGGCAGGAGGGACCAGGCAGATTAGCTCAGGGGGAGCTTGAGTGAGAAGCTAAGTGAAGGAGTAAACAGTGAGTTGAGTTTAAGAAAGTGAAGTTGGAGTAAAGCTAAAGAGAGAAGCTGAAGTGACCGTAGTAAAGCCTGAAGTTGGTCCGGCTGTGTGCCAGGACAGTGACAGCAAGGTCAGCAGACGGCGGTGACAGTCTGAAGGGGTGACTGCTCGGAGGTTGCTGGAAGGACCGCGGACGGGTAGTGGCCCGGCGGTCTGGAGCAGTATACGAAGAACAGTCAGCACCAGGGCAGGGGCCTCTCGGACCCCGGCAACGCTAGGAGTCGCCGTAAATTTGCCAAATCAGTCAGTGAAGGGGACGTCTGTCTCCAAACAACCAAGTCCCGATTGAAGGCAACAGTCCAACCATTGAGGAGAGACACCGCCACCGCCAGGGCACCAGTTTCTCAGGGCCAGCGCCTGCGGGCAAGAGAGAAGTGGGGCTCCTCCGGCTTATATCCAGGCCGGGGAGTGGGGTAACCGGTGGGAATCCATCGCTACCAACAACCGTATCTAGGTGCAAGGAAAAGGGACATCACCGTCACCTACTGGGGAAAGCAAGTGCAGCCGTCCGAGGGACCTGTCCAACCAGCCGTTTGTTTACCGAGAACTGTGTCAACGTCTCAGGCTGAGTGAGTACCACAGTGCCACAAGGCACAGCGCTGCCCCCGCGTCCCTGCACCCCACCAAGCTCTGCATCTCCCACCTCATCACTGGGCCCCGGGATCACCAACCCCTACCCACGGAGGGGCAACACAACAACTGGCTGCTCCATACCATCCTTCCCGGGATCCCCATACGGAGCAGCGGTGGTGTCAACCAAATCACCACAACCGTGGGTGGCGTCACGGACAATAACCAATCCCCACACCCAAAACCCCCCTTTCACTCACGGGCGAGGAGCGCCGCTAGAGTCCCCGGGATCCGGCCCATCGCTCGAGCCACCGAGCAGCAGCAGGCCGCAGCAGCCGGACCCGAGCAGCAGTGGGAGAGCGCGGCGTCCCCTCCTCCGCCCGCGACATATGCCTCCCCCAGTGATAGACTAGGAATTCTTTCTAAAATTTCTACCCATTGGTTGTCCTCAATAGGTCCTATAGCTCGTTCCCATTTTTCTTTTGCGTTTATTGGACAATTCCGGTGCACCAGATATAATAGATCCCAATATAAACGAGAGATCACTCGCGCTGAGCCTCTAGAGGTTGCTATGCGTAGCATGACTTTGTTCTGCTCCAATGCTCTACCCGTAATAGAGGTTTCTGCCTGATAGGCATGTCTCAATTGCAAGGACTTATAAAACTCCGAATTCTGGATCTCAAACTCTGCTTGCAACTGAGGGAAGCCTCTGAGTTGGCCCCCCTCCACAATATGTGTAAATCTATTTATCCCTCTTAAAGCCCAGCTCCCAAACCCCTCTAAATGATGCAAGTTAGGTAACCATGGAGTTTTCCATATAGAGGTGTATTGTGAAATTTCCTGAATGTCTTGTAGTTTTTTTAGCTTTATCTCAAAGTTTTTGGATTAGTAGTAGGGTTGGGCAACTATTAGCAGCAGCTCCGAAGCCTCCTGCCTCTAGAACCTCATATAGACTAGTGGAGTGAAAATATTGTTGAAGAATCATATATTGTGCCCCCCCCCCTCCAGGGTCCTCCCATCCCCTAATGTGCTGAAGCTGAGCCGCCAGATAGTAAACCCATGGATTGGGTACCGCCAGACCTCCACTACTTTTATCCCTCTGCAGGGTCTCGAGCCTAATGCGCGGCATCTTTCCGCTCCAGATCAATTCCCGGAATAATGCATTTACCTTATGGAAAAATCTTTGTGGGATCCATTGTGGAGAGTTGTGTAGCTTGTATAATAGTTGGGGCATCCAGATCATTTTGATCAAGTTACTGCGGCCAACTGCTGAGAAGGGCAGGCGAGACCAGACTTCCTTCTTATCCTTAAATTTCGACAGAATAGGGGTTAGGTTGAGATTCTCATAATCCTCAACACGAGTGGTGACTATTATCCCCAAATATTTAAACTGGGCAACATCCTGTAGGCGAGTGTATGTAGTTAAGTGAGTTTGTGGTTCCATCCACTGGAAGTAATACAGACTTTTCCCAGTTAATTGATAGACCTGAGTACTTCCCAAATTCTTGTATAACCCCCATAGCTCTTGGCAGTGATGATGTTGCATTGGCCAGAAAAAGGAGTGTGTCGTCTGCGTACAATGCTATTTTTTCCTGCTGACCACCCCTCCTGAACCCTGTTATGTCTGGGTTGGATCTAACCATTGCCGCCATAGGCTCAACGGCCAGAGCAAATAGTAAGGGGGATAGCGGGCATCCCTGGCGGGTGCCCCTACCTAGGTGAAAAGGTGAAGTAAGGCATCCATTAACTTTAATCCTAGCAGTAGGGTTATTATATAGAAGTCTTACCCAGGAAATAAAGTCCCTCCCCAGTCCAAATTTGTCAAGTACTGCCCAGAGAAACTCCCACTCAATAGAGTCGAAAGCCTTAGCGGCGTCTAGGGAGTAAATTACTCTATCCCCTGAGTTATCAACTGGCAATTGTAGGTTGAGGTGTAACCGTCGTATATTCACTGCCGTTGATCTGGAAGGCATGAACCCAGACTGGTCCGAATGGATTAGTGAAAGTATAACCTTATTGAGTCTGGAAGCTAGTACTTTAGCTATTATTTTGATATCTGTATCTGTAGGTAACAGAGAGATAGGTCTATAAGAGTCAGGGATGAGGGGATCCTTGCCAGGTTTAGGTATGACAACTATCACTGCTTCTCGCATCGACTGGGGCAAGGAGCCATTTTTGGCTGCTTGCTGGAAGGTCGACAGCAGCTGGGGGAGCAGGATGTCTCCAAACTTTTTGTAAATCTCTGTGGGGATCCCATCTGAACCCGGTGACTTATTATTGGGCATGCAGGATACCGCTAAATGCAACTCTTCTAGTGTGAGTGCACTGTTTAGGTATACCCTGTCCTCATCTGAAAGTGAGGGCAAGGGGATGTCTTTCAGGTAAGAAGCTGTTCCCTATCATATTGCAGTTTAGTACTGTAAAGTTGTTCGTAGAATTCAGAGAAGGTAGCCAAAATTTGGTCAGGTTGATTGACTATGGTCCTGGTTTTGTCCCTTAGCGCCCCCACAAATGTGTTCCCCCTGTGTGCTTTAGTAATCACCGCTAATAAATGACCCGCTTTTTCGCCCTCTTCAAAGAATCTCTGTTGTGAAAAAAGTCTTTTGTTGGTGGCCCACTCCTTAATGTGAGAGTCATATGCTTCTTGTGCCTCCCTCCATTCCAGTAAGTCCCGTGTATCCCCTGACAGAATGTATTTCTATTCTGTCGTCTGGACCCGTTCTTTAAGAAAAATTTCAAATTGTGCCAACTTAATTTTAGATCTACTGACCCCCTGTATCAGTGACCCCCTCAGACAGGCCTTCATGGCATCCCAAACAGTGTTAAGCGACATCACCCCAGTACAGTTGTCCTGAAAATAGTATTCAAGGGCTAGTTCAACCGGGCCCACATCTATAATCTGTAGCCAAAAGGGATTAAAGGACCACAAGCTACGGGTACGATCAAGCCCAGGTAAAATATTAAGTCGTGTCAACAGTGGGGAATGGTCTGATAAACCTCTAGGAAGGTATTCTGTGTTTTCCACCATTGATAGTATACCCTACGAGCACAAGATCAGGTCTATTCTGGACAGAGTGTTGTGTGTTTTGGAATAGCACGAGAATCGCTTGACTCCAGGGTTTCTGATTCGCCACAGATCTGAAAGTGCCAGTTCAGCCACCATCCCCCCAAATTTAGAGTTAGGATGGTGTTCTAAGTGAGTACCCGCATTGTGTTTGTCCTAATATGGGTGAATGATATTGTTGAAATCCCCCGTGCACACCACCTGTACATTGGGGGCCTTGCTAATCATTTCCGCAATTTTGTTCATAACAGTATTATTATATGGAGGCGGTATATAAAACTGTTATCAGAAGGAGCTCCTTGTTCAATATTTTACAGTGCACGCAAATGAATCTACCTTCCTGATCTACTGTGGATGAAATGATCTCAAATGGGATTGCTCTGTGGACTAAGATACTGACACCTCTGGAATGAGCTGTGTAGGTTGAGTGGAAACAATGGCCCACCCATGAGCGATTCATGTATGCCATTTTGTCGCCCTCCAAATGTGTCTCCTGTACGCAGATTGCTGGAAAGTGGGATTTGACCTGTTCCATTACTGCTACCCTTTTTGTGGGGTCCCCAAGCCAAGGACATTCCAAGAAAGAATGTTAATCCTACCCGCCATCCTGGTGCTATACGTAAGTAGTGCAAGCAGTCACACCCGGCAAAGAGTTCCAACCCTCCTCCACCTTCCTGAACCATTGAGAACCATTAGCAGACATAAATATAAAAGCATCATTAAAGCTGCAGAAACATTTCCCCCCTCCCTCCCCCCGCATCTAACAGTTGTCCCACAACATAAACGTTGAAACTGGGGCACCAGTCCATCCTGAAGCCGAAACAAGAGAGGCAAAATTCCCGCTTCCCAAAATGGTTTAAAGCAAGAAAAAAAAAAAAAAGCCTGAGAACAATGAAAAATGCAGGGAAGTGAGAAAAATAAAAACCGTCTCTGGAAGTGAAAGGGAAAGAAAGGAAACCCAAACTCCTCTTCCAGGGAGTTCTGCTGGAACCAATCAATGGGTACCATAATAATTTTATCCACTGGGCCAATCCTATGTAATCGCAGCAGAAAGTCGAGTATTCATCACCCATAAAGTCCTTAAAGGGTTACATATCAATGTTGTGGATTTTGCCTGAGCCGTTGCTCATTCATATCGAGCCATCTGAGAATGTCTCTTGCAGTGCAGCTACCCTGAGCTTCGCTGGGTACAGCATGGAGTACGAGACTTGTGCATTTCTCAGGCGTCGTTTGACATCTGTGAATTGAGCTCCTCTTTTTGAAATTTCAACTGAATAATCAGGAAAGAAGCATATTTTGTGGCCGTCCACCGTTATGGAGCCTTTGTTTCTAGCCACTCTTAGGATCGCATCCCGGTCTTTATAATGTAGTAGTTTCACCAGGACAGGTCTTGGAGGAGCTCCCGGAGGCAGGGGTCTGGTGGGCACTCTGTGGGCTCTCTCTACAGCATACAGGGGGGATAGGACCTCTGCGCCAAATATTTTTTGCAGCCATCTCTCAAAGAATTCTGACGGATTTGTGCCCTCCGTATTTTCTGGAACCCCTATCAGCCGCACATTGTTTCTCCTCAATCTATTTTCTAAATCATCTGTCTTGTTAAGTAGAAATGCCAGTTGCTGATCATGCCTGTGGGAGTCACGGGTAACCTGGGGCATCTTGTCCTCTAAGTCACTGATTCTCCCCTCTGACGCAGTCATGCGGTCATTCACTTTTTGGAGGCTCTGTTTCACACCAGATAACTCCTCCATGATTTGGCCCATCTGGGAGCTGAGGGATGTCATCATGGAGCCATTTTGAGCTATAGCTGCAAGCACGTCTTTCACAGTGGGCTCAGCACCCTGCAGAGTTGTGGCAGGCTCAGGGGGACATTTCTTATGCATGGATGTAGGGAGCTCCAGCTTGTTTTGCAAGCCTTGCTGTGATAATAATGAGTCTGCATTAATTTCTCCTCCCTCCTCCACTACATTGAGGGGGCTGTGCTGCCTGGAGCTCCCAAGTTTAACTCCTGCATCTCTGTGTACCGTGGGAGCCCTACATTCTGTGCCCCTGGAATACTCAGATAGTTTTTCAGTAGCATGCATGGCTGCAGCTCTCCCTACCTTGGAGGCTGGCATCTGTGTCCCACCACCATTTTGTGCAGTACCTTCCATTCCTGCCGCCTCCTCCTTCTGCCTCCTGCTCGTCCGTCCCCCCAGCCATGTAACCTCCGTCCAAGCTGTGCAATAAGTGCAGGGTGGTCTCTGGTTGCTGCACGGAGGATTTTTGTCATCTCCACGGCCCAGTGGAAGTCAGGATAACCGGCAGTTCCAGGAGCTCTCCTCTTAGCTTGTTCTCACATCTCTGGCCAGGCCACACCCCCACCAAGAGATTATTACTGCCCAGACAACATATCTCACACCTGCTAGACTCACCAGATTCCCTTCTCTGATAAGCAGATCACTGTCACTAGATAGTGTACACAGAAAGCTGTGATGTAGGCAGGGTTAGCTTTCTGAGCTCTGCTACATGTTACATCTAGAAGATAACTTAAATAGAAAGGGATATATGCTGTGCTGCCATGATGGGGAGACTATCCAGATTATGATTTCAGTGATTCTATTTGAATGCATTTTGGAGAGATTCCCTTTAAATGGCAGATCTAGTATGTAGCACAAAGAGTCTTGTACTAAATAGCAGTTATAGGATGCATATTACCGCTAGTCTAAGTACCGTATTCAATAGCAGAGCAATAGCCAAAAAAGAAATATGTTTGATGTAGGGTGAAAATGTGATGTCAGCCTAGCTTAGCCGGTACATATTTCAACAAAGATAAGGCTGCGAGGTCAGTCATTTTTTCCATAAACCTGTAATCGTTCTACAGATTCCATCTGGGGTATTGCAAATTTCACCAACGATGAGATTTTCAGCGCCAAGTTCTTGAGTATTATAACAAGCAATTTTGAACATGTGGTTATCTGCTCAGAGTTTATACTTTATCCTCATATCATTAATTCCTGCAATGATTATTCAGAATCTAATACCTGAGATGAAAATGTATCACCTCTCCAACTGCAGAAGATAATACAGTAAATCATTGTATTGTCACTCAAAGACACAGAGCATATGAGTTCATGTACAACTCTATGTAAACTCTTCAGTATTCACCACCAGTCCTACACACTAGGTTCAAACTAGGAAACTCAACATGAGCCATCATAAATTAATAGTCACTCAATTACGGAATGGAAACAGGTCTGGTACTAGGCATTAGTACCGACAATTACAGCAATTAGTGAAACACAATCACACAGATAATACCAAATGTAATTTACATAACCATATTTTATATCAAGGTCAACAAACAAAATACAAATCTGTATACATACAAAACAATGCCTTACCTATACTTGGACTTGAGCCGGTCAATCCAAATCAGGATGCATTATTCATTACTTATATCATCACATGGGAAATACTCTGGGTAAAGTAAACAAACATGCATGCTTTGACCCATTTTTTTTTTAATTGGGCAGAAAGTAATAGGCTGCTGCCAGACTCTTCCATGGCAATGATTAATCTCTAAAGAAATGAAATCTAACATGTGTCTATTAGTGATGATAGCGCATTACCATGCTTGGATGCTCAGTACTCAAAACAAGCAGGTTAGATGGGCTCAACTCATTTACAGAGTGTAATGGAAGTCAATGGGAAACTTGAGCATTTTTTCAGAAGCTCTTCTGGAGAAATGCTTACATTTCCCATTGACTACCTTTATACTCGGTACTCAAGTCAAGCCCATCCAAGAGTCCAACCTGCTAGTGTTGAGCACCCGAGCATGGTGCTTGCTCTTAACTAGTTTCTATCGTCATAAGAAACAGTGGTTCCAACTGAAATCACTTTTATTCAATAGGTGAGGCCAACTTTAGACTCTCTACCACCTATAATCAGCCTAACAGTAAAGCAATATGTTCTGCCACTGTCCACAATCTCTTGCTGCTACCTACTCCATCCCTTCTTCTGGACAGGAATTGCTTCTCATGTTTAGGCATGGATGCAACATCTGACTAGTTGTGCCTGCTGCTCTATGATTGATGCAATCCTGCCTTAGGTTCTGGAACTATGCAAATTTATGTTTTGCAGCTCCATCCTTGATTGTCTATGAATCTTCTGTGTTTTCCTTAGTTATGTAGGGATTGGAGAAATCTCAGTAGATTGGAATTATACTTGCCAGAGTAATAAACATCAGTATTAACATTCTATCCCTTCATTTTTGGCGTCGAATGACCAAGATAAGAAAAAGCACAAAAGTTAAAAAAGTGGAAAATAAAAGTAATTGTTATGTTCAATAACCTTTTATATGCTAACTGACTCGTAAATCAAAAGCAAAGTTTCTTATTAAATCTACAGTATTTGCTGATGTATAATAACAATGGCTGCTTGTCTTCTCAGGTGCTCTTCACAACCACACTGGTGGCTTCTTTTGGAGCTTCCATTGTAGATTGTCACAGCTGTAATGACGGACACCATGGCAGAACCCAAACAACCCATTGTCAATATCATGTGATACAAGTTTTCCGTCATTTTCTATTCTCTGCTCTTTTGAGAAAAGAAAGGAAATGAAAACAGCCATGAACAGAGCCTCGGACTGCGATAGGCATTTCTAGTAATAAACAAATGAATGTATGATTTAATGTGTTTTTGAGAACTGATAATGTTACAATAAGAGGATTTCTCTGTACTGTATTCTTTCTGGTCACTTTCTGCTTTAGGGGATATAATCAGTCACTTATTAGGCACTTTACCAGGTCATCTGAGCCGAGCGGCAGGCGCTAATGACACACATGATGAAGACCACTGATCAGTAATTAGAAGACCTTTCCTGTTAGCCTCCTTAACTCAAGAGTATCAATGTTGTCAATATTCATCTGATATTGTGGTATCCTTCCATCAATATACCAACCTCCACAATTAAGTCAATGGTATTTTAATTTGCCTTGTAAAGGCTTTATGGCGAGGAGTCTTGTTAGGCAACGTTCCCTTATTGATAACATGTAAGGCTTTCCAGGTGTGATGTATATATGGTCTAGAAATGATCACAGATTACAATTAGATCAGCTGCTCATATCACAGCCAGAAAATGCGGCAGATTACAAGATGAATAACAGATAAGACTTTTTTGCAAGGATTCCATTTTCCAACAAAGCGCATTGTATGAAGAGAAATGTCAGTTTTCTGATATATATTTCTGTATCAAGTCTTCACTGTTTTCTAATTGCAGTCAGTGAATGGAAATTCTTTATGGTTTGCTTTCAGAGCATAGGATATCTGATGAACATGCAAGTATGGATTATGTGTTAACATTTATTAATCTATCGCCGCCTTCTCTGAGATCCCGCACAGTTCAGTCCCTTTCTGAGTGATGTTACTGCTCTTCAGGCTCTTTGTGACCCAGAAGTGGCTTTTACAGTGTAAAACTATAGAGCGTCAGAACAATGGTCCATAAACTTATAGAACCGCTGAACTACGTAGGACCTGGGAACTTTACTTTTTAATAAATTGGTAAACGAGGAATTGTGACTTGTTTTTATTTTTCTATTTTTATATCTTTCAGGTGAATTCCCTGGACTACGGTGGACCTGTGAGGACTTTTTTTTGTTTATTGAAAGTGTGGGGGAGTGTTTTTTCAAATAAAGTATTTTTGGGTCCGTTTTTTTTTTCTTTTCACTTACTGGGTTAGTAATGGGGGTGCTTGAGAGATGCTTCTCCATTACGAACACCAGGGCTTGATGCCGGCTGACACTACACAGCTGACATCAACCCAAACTACAATTACCCCGATTGCCAACACACCAGGAAAATCGGGAAGAGCAAAAGTAAAGCGCCAGAATTGGCGCATCTAATATGATGTGCCACTTCTAGGGCAGCTGTGGGCTGTTTTTTTTAGCCTGGGAATGCTCAAATAACCATGGACCTTCCCAGCCTGATAACATCAGCTCACAGTTGTCTGCTTTAACTTGGCTGGTTATCAAAACTCACCCGTCGTTTTTTTCATTTATTTAATAATAAAAAGCTGTCCAATAAGTTCCAAAGGGTGCCATTTTATATGTCGGGTGGTTGTGCACTTATATGTCTGTCTGTCTATAACCTTTATCTATATAGCATTCATTGGGGTCTACAAAACCTAGAAAAACAAAAGGTGAAAAATGCATGGAAAACGCATAAAAAACGCAGCAAAAATGCATGCAAAATGCACCAAAGACGTGGCAAAACCATAGCAAAACACGTGTTTTTGCCACTGCATTTTTTCTGCCAAGAGATGTAGAAATGGTGAAAATACTGGCGCTGCCGGTAGGTCACAAATCGCCAGAGACTGATCGATGCAATGCTGGAAACAGATGAAGATGCTGTAAAGTGAGTATAAGACAGGGGTCAGGGGCCTTAGACTTAAAGTACCACTCCAGCAGTGCAATAAAAAACAAACCTGGAGTGGTGCTTTAAAGCACTGTTATGTTTATCTTAGTAAAATACATTGCACTTTCATAAATATTTCCTATTTTACACTATGGTTGAATGTCTGCTTGTCCCACTTACTTTTCTTTCTTTATATTGATGATATTTATTCAGCTAAATACTTAAAACTTTTATATGAGGCATGTACTTATCTGCATATGTACCGCCCCGCGCTCGGCCACGGCCGAGCCGCTCAGATCCGGGCTCGTTTCTGGTGGGTGGCTCGAGCTCCTCCCGGACCAAGGGGGGGTCACGTCGCTCAAAGGGGTTTGGCGCTACGTGAGGGGTGGTGTTCGGTGGAGAGGTCCATGGCCGGGGCCGAGGTTGTTTGGGGATCCTGTTTGTGACGCCAGAAGAAGCGTATGTGTACCGCCCAGCGCTCGGTCACGGCCGAGCCGCTCGGATCCGGGCTCGGTTCTGGTGGGTGGCTCAAGCTCCTCCCGGACCCAGGGGGTCACGTCGCTCTGAAAGGGGTTTGGCGCTACGTGAGGGGTGGTGTTCGGTGGAGAGGTCCACGGCCGGGGCCACAGTTGTTTGGGGATTAAGTTCGTGACGCCACCCACGGGTTGTGGTGAATGGATGGACACCACCGCTGCCATTGACTAGGCTGCCGGGGACGGTGTTGCGCAGCCTGGTGTTGACCCCTCCGTGGGTAGGGGGATGATGGTCCCGGGGGCCCGAGGGAGGTGCTGAGGCGGGGGAATGGATGCGTGCTGGCGTGTCGGTGCGGTGCGCGGACCGAAGGCACTGTTGTACTCACTATTACAGACATGCTGGAGTCTCTGGTAAACCAAACAAGATGGTGGACGGTGCCCGCAGCCGGCTGCGCTTTTCCCCTTTTCAGGTTGGTGGTTTCCGCCTTTATCCTGCACCTCACTTTTGGTAGAAATTATGACTCCTATGCCTGAGCAACGGTAGTCCGCTCCCCAGCCTTGTGTGTTCCGGTAGAGCCAGTTTGCCCGCAGACGCTGGCCCGTGGGATCTCGATGCCAGGGCGGTGGCTTTCTATCCCTATGGTTGGGCTGTTGTCTTCAGTCGGATCTTAGGTGGGAAAGGACCTAAAGTCCAGTCCTCAATCAGTGGATTCGACTCGGTCCAGTGGTTTCTGGGCCTCGTACTGGGTCTGAGTACCCCTCCTGGTGCTCCGGTTTCCAATCGGTTCCCCGGTTTGGTACCGGCGGGCCACTACCCGGTCCTGGTCCCTTACGGTTCCACCGGCTGTAAACCCAAATCTTGCAGGTGGCCATCACAGTCTGCCTCCTTGCCAGAGGTGACTGGGCTCCGACCCAGACACCTTGGGTTAAACTGTGGCAGACCTGGACACAGGTCTGCACTTGAACTCCACTCCACTTCCCTGTCAAAACTAATCTACACTACTAACACTGTGCTCCCCACGGGGAATGAACTGTTTTTCCTGCCTCAGGGCTTGTGAACTCCTTGGTGGGCGTGGCCAACTGCCTGGCTCTGCCCCCTGGTGTGAACATCAAACCCTGAGGGAGGTGACACGGGTTTTGTAGGTTGGCTGCTGTCACCTTATTAAGGGGGGAAGGTGTTTGTGTAAAGGCCTACCTGTGACTACCTGGCTAGTCCAGAGCGTCACACATATGCATGATATAGGTCTATTTCATTTAATTATGCCACACCCACCGCTACATATCATAATTTCTATTCACAGTGCCCCGTCTCGTATTATAAAATATTTTTATTGGTCCACCCTGTCTAACAGGTCATACAAAGTTTATCTCCCCTACATATTCTATTACTACTGGTGGTCGTTCACCGCAGCTGGCATCAGGCTTAAAGGGTAACCCATCATCTAACTCTGCCTACTTCTCGCCCCTAACTGGCGAGTCAGCTGAAGGCCGGACTGATGACTCAGTCTTTTTGGGTGCATGGCACGGCCCGCACCAGCACCAATTCAACAGCTCTCTATCTATATTGGTGAGTACCCATACAAAAGCACATTAGTTTCACCCTATATTCATAAGAAGATAGAGCGAAACACACATTGGGATTGGAATATTTACACACTGGTCTCTCCCTATCCATTATTCTTTATTACTATTTGCCCTTCAAATTTGCCAACTTTTGGTTATATTTATTTTTTATATCTTGTTAGGTTGTCTGGCCACTTGGCCTTTGACAATATGGTATGGACATATATAGTTTTGTGCATTATGATCTATAATCTGTATTGGGTCTATCCTGGGTGGTAGAAATTACATTCTCTTGTATTTGATCTTTTTACTCATGTCTTTTGATGAGTTTTAACTAAAGGTTGTTACATTTATTTGTCTTTTTTGCTGCGATAATTTGCAGTTTTCTTTGTCTTATAGAAATAGCACCAGAGAATGTTTTTCCCTGGATGCTATGTGTTATGGAGGATCTGGCAGTGATACATGGTGGTTTAAATGGAAATATTCATCTTATGAGAACCCTGAACAAACTATAAGAACACTTGACTTTAGTAGTCAATTATTTAATACTTGTATTTTTTGCACCATTTTGGTTTATTGAGTTGTTTATACTTTGTGGGATTTTTTTTATGCTGCAAACCATAAGGTGTTAACTCTTGCAACTTTTATTAGTGTTATGTCCCTTACAAATTGCTGTGCTTGGTTTCAACAGACAACTTATGCTGACAAACTTCCTTCAAATGCTACTTTCAGAAAAGAAAAAGTAGAGGGGAACCAACTGGACCTGTTCTGATGAATTTAGGAGTAAATACAGAGGATGGAAAGTTAAATCTCGTGCTTCTGTATGAACAGAGTTAAAAAAAACCCTTGTTGTTGTGGAAAACCCATGGTACATGGAGTATGATTAATGAACCAGAGGATGGACAGTAGTGTCTCTCACAGGTCAAACAAAATGATGTTTATAATAAAGCAAGAGGACATAATGTGCTAAGAGAATAATGACAAAACTAAAACACGTGGAGAAATCACTGGAAATGTACCTTTTATTTTTGTCTTCTATTTGGAGGATGAAGATGACATCATCCGATGCCTGAAACTTCGTTCCAATTTCTCCCCACTTTAATTTCAGACTCTGGGGTCCGGCAGCGGCACACTCAAGCCGAGGAGGTAGTGGGGGAAGAGGGCTCGTCTTTACGTTGATTGCTTCACTCAATGGTCCAGCTCCAATTTCATTCACTGCTTGAATTCGGATTCTTGAAGCAAAAAAGAAAGACAGTGTAAGAAAAGCCGTGATGGAACAGCTCTCAGCTACTTTTCATGGCATTTTCTTAAGTTTTTGCAACCAACTTAGAAACTATTATCACTAAAAATTCACTTTGGCACAGTGTGATCTTTTTGTCAGTGCAGCCATTACTGAGCTGTTGGGTAATGGGACAATTTAGTCAGCTATACAATTTTATCACAAACTATTGTATGTTCACTTGTAGAAAGAAAAAAAAAAAATCCCTAAATGACTGTATAATCCATGTAGGAAAATTAAATTCACAGGGTCTAAATACTATGGTAAATCAAAGTAGCGCATAAACAATGTTACAGTCCTGGGAAAGGAATGATAAATTGTTTAGAAAAGGTTTTCTTCGTAAACGGAAATATTTTAGCATAAAGTGATTTTAAAAAGATGAACAAATACGGAGTCCAAATGCAATACTGAACCTACAATAATTCTCGGTCCATTCCCTCAAATTTTGACATGGGATGAGAGCTTCCTTCAATAAAAGGTTGCAGAAAACTGAACTAAACCACGTTCTAAGATTTGATGAAAATGAAAACCTTTCATTGAAAAATTATGAAACAATAATAACATATAATGCCAGACATTATTACATTCTATACTGCATGGGTACAGTGGGGAAAATAAATATGTGACACACTGCTGATTTTGCAAGTTTTCCCACCTACAAAGAATGGAGAGGTCTGTAATTTTTATCGTAGGTATACTTCAAATATGGCAAAAGAATAAAAAAAATCCAGAAAATCACCTTGTATGATTTTTAAATAATTAATTTGTATTTTATTGCGTGAAATAAGTATTGGATACTATAGAAAAACACAACTGATACAAATATTTGGGACAGAAATCTTTGTTTGCAATTACAGAGGTCAGACATTTCCTTTAGTTCTTGACCAAATTTGCATACACTGCAGCAGGGATTTTGGCTCACTCCTCCACATCTTTCAGGTTTCAGGGCTGTCACTTGGCAACATTGAGTTTCAGCTCCCTCTAAATATTTTCTATTGGGTCCAGGTCTGGAAACTGGCTAGGCCACTTCAGGACCTTGAAATGCTTCTTACAGAGCCACTCCTTATTACCCTGGCTATGTGTTTCAGGTCATTGTCATGCTGGAAGATCCAACCACAACCCAACCTCAATACTTTTACTGAGGGAAGGAGGTTGTTGGCCAAAATCTCTTGATACCTGACCCCATCCATCCTCCCGTCAATACGGTGCAGTCGTCCTGTCCCATTTGCAGAAAATCACCCCCAAAGTATAATTTTTCATCCCCATGATTCACAGATGGGATGATGTTCTTGGGGTTGTACTCCTCCTCCTTCCAAACACAGCGGAGTTGAGTGGAGTTGATACCAAAAAGTTCTATTTTGATTTCATCTGACACGTAAACATCTCTGGATCATCCAGAGGGTGATTGACAAATTTCAAATGGGCCTAGACATGTGCTGGCATGAGCAGGGGGACCTTGCATGCCCTGCACTATTTTAATCCATGACAGCATAGTGTGTTACTAACGGTAATCTTTGATACTGTGGTCCCAATTCTCTTCAGGTCATTGACCAGGTCCTCCCATACAGTTCTGGGCTGATTGCTGACCTCTCACAGAATTATTCTTACCCAAAAAGGCGAGATTTGCATGGAGCCCTAGACCAAGTAAGATTGACAATCATCTTGTGTTTCTTCAATTTTCTAATAATTGAGCCAACAGTTGTTGCCTTATCACCAAGCTGCTTGCTTTTGCTTTGTAGCTCTTGCGACTCTTATGCTGATCTACAATTTTGTCCCCGTGGTGTCAGACAGCTCTTTTGTCTTGGCCATGGTGGAGAGGTTGGAGTATGATTGAGTGTGTGGACAGGTTTCTTTTATACAGTAATGGGTTCAAACAGGTGCAATTTAATGAGTGCAAAATAGGAGGGCTTCTTAAAGAAAAAAAAAACAGGCCTGTGAGAGCCAGAATTATTGCTGGTTGGTAGGTGACCAAATACTTATTTTATGCAATAAAATGCAAATTAATTGTTCCAAAATCATACAAATGTAATTCTCTGGATTTTTTTTATTCTGTCTGTCACATTTGAAGTGTACTTATGATAAAAATGACAGACCTCTCCATTCTTTGTAGGTTTGAAAAATAGCAAAATTGGCAGTGTATCAAATACTTATTTTCACCACTGTACATACAAGTTAGTAATGTAGAGGTTTAGAAGAAGAGTAAAAGCCAAGCATGCATGCCTTTGCTCCATTTATTCTCCAAGGATCTGCTGGAGATAGCAGAGTGCTGTATGTGGCTTTTAATGACCATCCCATAGAGAATGGTGTGGAAGTGAGCATGCCCAATCTCCACTCCAATCTGATGGGACTCTACATATCTTTGTTCTTGGTATTGTGATAGGTCCCAGAGGTTGACCACTCAACAATCCAGTAGGTTATTCCCATCCAATCAAGAGGGGAGAATGTTGAAATTTGGTGAAACCCTTCTAATTTGATTTGGATAGTGTAGCATATAGTATGCGAGTGAATTAATCCAAGTACAATCTTTTCCCATATTCACTACAATCCAGGACTCAAAAATTTTTTTCATTCAGGGCTACAAGCGATAATAGGAATCTCTCACATGACACTATATCATGTATAAAATTAGATGAAGAAAATGGGCATCAAATCTCACAAAATGTACGTGTTCTGTGGAAATTAGATAAAATGTCCCTGTGGGCATAGTGCGCTATCTTCCAAAATGCCCAACTGGGGATGTTCCATGTATATAATACTGTATATAGCTGCAAGAGTGTAAAAAGAAGATGAGCAATGTGACTTCTATATTGACATCATAAATTACCCCAATATTGTTTCTGAGAGATTTATTAGCATGTTTCATAGGTTTATTGCCATTTTTCAGCTAGAACATTTTTCTCATTATTTTCCTAGTGTTGCTTCTAAACATAAACTGCTGGAGATCAGTTAGTTGCTACTAAAATCCAGCAAAAGGTCTGAACTTTAAAATATGGCCTAAATACATGAAAAATACTACTCCTGACCTAATAATATAAACATGGCAATGAGAATTCTATTTACAGTCTCGCCAGTGCTCCTAGACCAGAAAAATCTCACCAGCGAATTAATCATCGACAAGATGACATGAGAATGAATTGATATGATCATTCCCAGATAATTAACTCATTCATTGCGCTATCCATACCCCAAAGCGACTACAAAACATCATGTAGAAGAGAGGCAACTTCTAGATTACATGACACCCCAGATTTGATGTAAAGGAATGCATTTTTACTTGGTTAAGTGTCCAGAGACCTAAGTTAATGCTTTCCCAGTCTGGCTATACATGGGACATTAAGGAACCACGTCGAGAAGAATTTTAACACTTTTTTTTCTCTTGAAAAGCTACAAACAATTTTATACTCATGTATTACCAAAAGGTTATCTTTTTTAGTATTTATGACAAAGTGTTTGGACTAATGAATAGCATTCTCCGGTGTTGAAAATGTGTATTTTAATATCTGCCCAAAATTATATTTTTTTAAGAATTGATTTTAAGTATTTATATGATAAGTAACTTTCACAGTGCTAGAACAAATAACTTTTCAAGTCATGGGAATGCAGAAAAAGACTAGGTGCATGTATAATATTTATGGAGCTATCTAGAGAATGATGTACTGAACAAAAATATATACGCAACCATTTTTGTTTACACTCTCATTTTTCATGAGCTGAACTCTAACATCTAAGACTTTTTCCATCTGCACAAAAGGCCTTTTTCCCTCAAATATAATTCACAAATTTGTCTAAATCTGGGTTAGTGAGCACTTCTTTGCAGAGATAATCCATCCACCTCACAGGGGTGGTATATCAAGGTGCTGATTAGACAGCATGATCATTGCACAGGTGTGCCTTAAGGTACCGTCACACATAACGAGATCGCTAGCGAGATCGCAGCTGAGTCACCGTTTGGTGACGCAGTAGCGATCCCGTTAGCGATCTCGTTATGTGTGACACCTACCAGCGATCAGGCCCCTGCTGTGAGGTCGCCGGTCGTTGCAGAATGGTCCAGGCCATTTTCTTCAAAGGCGATGTCCTGCTGGGCAGGACACATCGCTGTGTGTGACGCTGTGTGACAGGGTGACAGTGACTGCTGAGATCATTATACAGGTCGCTACTGCGATCTGTATTGTTCTGCATCGCTGGTAAGATCTGACTGTGTGACATCTCACCTGCGATCTCCCAGCGACTTACCTGCGATCCCTATCAGGTCGCATCGTTTTCGGGATCGCAGGTAAGTCGTTATGTGTGAAGGTACCTTTAGGGGTACTTTGCACGCTGCAACATCGCTAGCGATCTCGTTAGCGATGTGAAATGCTAGATCGCAAGTGTGATCTTTCGAGATCGCAAATAAGTCATTTTACGCATGTGCGATCTCGAAAGATTGCACTTGCGATCTAGCATTTCACATCGCTAACAAGATCGCTAGCGATGTCGCAGCGTGCAAAGTACCCCTTAGGCTGGCCACTCTAAACCGTGCAGCTTTACAGTATTGAGGAGGTCTGGGAGGGTCAGAAAATCAATCAATATCTTATGTGGCCACCATTTGACAGTCTGCCATTTTCCTTGTACAGTGAAAACCTGGATTCATCCGTGAAGAAAACACCTCTCCAACGCCAGCCGCCATTGAATGTGAGCATTGGTCCACTCAAGTCGCTTACAACTACAAACTGCAGTCAGGTAGAGACCGTGATGAGACCGATTAGCATGGAGATGAGATTCCCTGAGACTATTTCTGACAGTTGCCACAGAAATTCTTTGGTTATGCTAACAGATTGTTGCAGGAGATGTCTGGGTGGCTGGTCTCCGATGATCCTTCAGGTGAACATGCTGGATGTTGAGGTCCTGGGCTGGTGTGGTGACATGTGGACTGCGGTTGTGAGGCCGGTTAAATGTACTGCCAAATTCTCTGATACGCCTTTAGAGATGGCTTATGGTGGAGACATGAACATTCAACTCACGAGCAACAGCTTTGGTGGAAATTCCAGCAGTCAGCATGACAATTGCACACTCTCTCAAAACTTGCCACATGTGTGGCACTGTGCTGTGTAATTAATTAAACTGCATATTTTAGAGTGGCCTTTTAATGTGGCCAGCCTAAGCCACACCTGTGCAATAATCACGCTGTCTAACCAGCATCTTGATATGACACACCTGTGAGGGGGATGGATTATCTCCGCAAAGGAGAAGTGCTCACTGACGCAGATTTAGACAAATTTGTGACCAATATTTGAGAGAAAAAGGTGTTTTGTATACACAGAAAAAGCCTTAGAGCTTTTGGTTCAGCTCATGAAAAATGGGAGCAAAAACAAAAAACAGGTTGTATTTATATTTATATTGTTTAGTATATATGCGATCAAAGCTGACTGTCCTTGCCTTTCCTTTCAAATGACCTGGTACAAGATATACTTGAATACAAAGATGAGGTCTGAGTCAATCTATTGCTGCTAATGTACTGTACATGTGGATTTCCTGAAAGAACAGGAAGCCCCAATGACCAGTTTAAAAAACCAAGGTTTTTTTATTTTAAATACAGATTAAGTGAGGAAAAACTGAATTTAAAATAAGAATCTCATTTAAGCAGTATGTGAACTCCTTTACTTTGGTAATATCCCTTGAGATTTTTAATTATTTGTCTACAATCTATAATGCGTATAGATAACGGAAATAACATTTACATGTAAAATCCTATTGCCAGCTAGCACGGATGTGTTTACTAGGTGCAAGCCTTTATTCTGGGCTGTTGTCGGAGGATATGGTGACAGAGCAATGAGCTGCTGATTTATACAAATGTTCTCATTATGTGGTGTAAACATTATAGTCAGCCAAATAAAGCAAGTTTTAGAAAGTAAAAAAAATGCATGACTGTAATTGGACATCAGTTCAGTCCTTTACAAATGTGTTTTTCACACAAATGAGCAAGAACATATCGGCTTTTGTCCACTTAACAGTCCATTGAAAGCAAAGCTCTTACAGTAGATAGCTGTTGTACAAGAAAAAGAACCATTGTTTGTATCTGGTAAAGAATAAT
This sequence comes from Anomaloglossus baeobatrachus, assembly GCF_048569485.1. Taxonomy (NCBI): domain Eukaryota; kingdom Metazoa; phylum Chordata; class Amphibia; order Anura; family Aromobatidae; genus Anomaloglossus; species Anomaloglossus baeobatrachus. The sequence goes on from NC_134355.1 coordinate 484,048,093, forward strand.
GGAAATGAGGAGTCTGTCCAGAGATATTGGTGATCTTTATTAATATAGATTTTTGGCAACTTAAGGAACAAGCCGTCCTAGTTTACTTGTGGACGTACTGTATACTTAGCTGTGCTGCACATCCATGATTTCGGTGTGTTATTTTCTGCAAATCAGTTTTTGCCTATGCCTAGAATATCAATGAATAATGGTGAAGTATGTGGCTAACGTACATACTTGTCATGTTGTACCCTGTCTGAAAGACAACAAAAGGTCACCTTTGGAAGCTCATGCACCTACTTAATATGTTATCCTTCATATTCCACTAAAGTAAAAAGGCAAACTTGACAGTATGAATAAAATGAATGAAAATAATTTAAACAAATTACCGTACATGATAAAGTCCTGGCCAGCTACAGCCACCACTGAAGGGAGCTTCACCACCATTCAACGCAAGTATAAAATAGCATCCAGTGAGGCTCCCTCCAGTTACTGCTGAAGGCAGCTAGGAATTTATCACTTTAAGATTTTTATTTTTAGGTTTTTGATGGGTGGGAGTATTGAGAGGGAAAGGGGGGGGGGGGCATAATATATGTTGTATAGCTTAATATGACTATTACAACTTAAAATTGCGAGACAGTATACACAGCATGTGACTTCGGCTGAAAAATAAACAGAAAGGACAGGCTAGTGATGAGCGAGCACTACCATGCTCGGCACTTGTAACGAGCAGTTGTACGCCCGAATGGGTGTGACTCGAGTACCTGAGTATAATGGAGTCAATGGAGACTCAAGCATTTTTACAGGAAATCTTCCAAGTCTCTAGGGTAATGATGAGCGAGCACTACCATGCACGGGTGCTCGGTACTCGTAACGAGCAATTAATGCTTAGATGACCGCGACCCGAGCATAATTGAAGTCAATGGGGAATTTATGTATAAATTCTGTCCGGCGACCGGTCCATACAGCTGGTTTTGAATCCCCTATTAAATGGATGGCTGGACCATACATGACAAGTTTTTCCCCACACATTCATTTTTTGTACCTCCCCTATTTCCTCAGACTGTAAGCTCACGAGCAGGGCCCTCACTCCTCTTGGTATCTGAATTTTGTTATTTTGTAATGTCTCATTCTCTGTACATGTCCCCTCTGAATTGTAAATGTGCTGCGAAATATGTTGGCGCTATATAAATAAAAAAGTTATTATTAATTATTAATGGGGGACTCAAGCATTTTTACGGGAAATCTTCTAAAAAAAATGCTTGAGCTCCCCTTGACTTCCATTATACTACGGTACTCGAGTCACGCTCATCTGAGCATTCAACTGCTTGTTACAAGTACTGAGTACCCGAGCATGGCAGAGCTCATTCATCACTAGATAGTCCAAAAGAGTGGTGTTTTAAAAATGCCAAGCATCAGATGGACTGGTGTTAAGTATAATGCCACTGGACAATGGAGCAGTAGAAATGTGTTAAGCGGGCTTTACATACAGCGACATCACTAGCGATGTCGCTGGTGAAAGCACCCGCCCCCGTTGGTTGTGCGTCACGGGCAAATCACTGCCCATGGCGCACAACATCGCTAGGACCCGTCACACATACTTACCTGCCTAGCGATGTCGCTGTGGCTGGCAGAAAGGAGGCGGTTCGTTTGGCGTCACAACGGAGTCACTAAGCGGCCGTCCAATAGAAGCGGAGGGGCAGAGATGAGTGGGCCGAACATCCCGCCCACCTGCTTCCTTCCTCATTGCGGGCGGCCGCAGGTACGGTGATGTTCCTCATTCCTGCGGTGTCACACATCGCGATGTGTGCTGCCGCAGGAACGATGAACAACCTGCGTCCTGCAACAGCAATGATATTCGGGAAAAGAATGACGTGTCAACGATTAACGATTAGGTAAGTAATTTTGATCGTTAACGGTCGTTCCTGCGTTTCACACGCAACAACGTTGCTAATGAGGCCGGATGTGTGTCACGAATTCCATGACCACAACGACATCTCGTTTGCGATGTCGTTGCATGTAAAGCCCGCTTTAGAGTTCTATTGAGTGGCAAGTCATGCTTCACTATCTGGCGGTCTGATGGACTAGTCTGGATATGGCAAATGCCATTAAAACTGATTACCGTATTTTTTGGGTTTATAAGATGCACTTTTCCTCCCAAAAATTTGGGAGGAAAATGAGGGGTGCATCTTAAAATCCGAATAAAGCTTACTGGGGGGGCTGTCTGTGCGCAGACCGGGTGTGTTTGGGCAGCTGGGTGCCTGTGGCTGCGTGCGGGCAGCCGGGTGCCTGTGGCTGCGTGCGGGCAGCCGGGTGCCTGTCGGTGATGGCTGCCTCTCTGTGTGGGTGGGCAGGTGGCCTGCTGGCTGCTACTCTGTGCGTGTGGGTGGGTGGCTGTGCGACAGGTGTCCCAGTTTGAAATGATGCTGCTGCAACTACTGACCCGCTGCGGCTGCTGCCACGGACCGCCACTGCCACCACGGACCCGCCGCGGCTGACGCCACTGACCCGCCGCGGCTGCCAGCACAACCTCTGCCTCCTGTGACCCGCTTCACCACCACTGCTGCCCCCCTCCAGTAAGACAACACCGGAGTATAAGATGGACCCCATTTTTATTTTATTTTTTTTATTTCTAAATTTGGGGTGCGTCTTAAAATCTGGTGCGTCTTATAAAATGAAAAATCCGGTAACTCTTATAGGTAAGAATACTTGTTACCATAAGCCCTATTGTAACATGTATTAGTAGTAGCAGATTAATATTATTCAGAATTAAGTTTACTAAGTGATAAAAATTAGTATAAAGCAATATAAGCAGAATACATTTTGTCCTTTTTGTTTGGTTCTCCACAACAGTCATGGTCTCTCATGTGGCCCCTTAGGAAAATTACCTGCCCACCCCAGGCGTAGACAATTTTTCATTCATCTTGGAGACAACCAGACTCCAGAAGTAAAGCTACGTAATTTAATCAGGTCCCTGATTAGGAATCCACATTGACAGCAAATGAATGGAAAAAAAAATAGAGATTGCCGATTACTTGGCTTCTTCAGTATAACTTGCTTTCAGACTAAAGAGATAAGACTACCTCTAGTAAATGAGGCAAGTAATGCACAATACGAGCAGGCAATTTTAAAAAGTAAATCCAATTTTCAGGCTTTTTTCCTCACTACGGTGGACAGATTTATACTTTTTATTTCTATTAGTAATTCTGCTGAATTTTTCTTCTTAGATTAAAAATTTACAACAGACTCTAGATGTGTCACCTACTGCACAAAGTTCTATGCTTTAGTATAAAAGCAGGTCATCAAGAGAAAAAAAAAAAGAAATCACAGAAATGTGTATCAATAGGGGTTTTAGAAGGCAGACCCATGTTAAAAGCCAACTGTACAGTATACAGTAAAACTTATACTGAGAAGGATCACATTTTCTCAGACATCAATGTACATAATTAAAGGGAATAGGTCACATTATTTTTGCTATGCCATCTGAGAGCATGATCAGGTAGGGGCAGAGACCCCGATTCCAGCGATGTATCACTTATTGGGCTGCTTTGCTGTCATTCTGATAAAATTACTGTTTCATCTGCTGTAGACCTAGCAATGATCTGAATGATGAGCTCTGTATAGCTCCGCCTACACCTCTGATTGGCAGCTTTCTGCCTATGTAGTGTACACAGAAAGCTGCCAATTAGTGGTGAGGGGTTTAAATAGAGATTATGAATATGGAGGACTACATGACAGCAGGTTTACTAGTTATCTAATCTGTTTGCTGTCATTCTGATAAAATCACTGTTTTATTGCCAGGAGGTAATTAAAAATACACTAAGCAGCTCATTAAGTAACACATCACTGTAATCATTGTCTGTGTCTACATTATGTTGCTCTCAGATTACATGGCAAAACCCTGATGACAGATTCCTTTACATATCTAGAAGTATCTATGAAACACTTTTGTGAGCAGCGCTGCTGTGGCTAACATTTGTGGCGCACTCCCACAAGCCTGCGCACTACACTGTTGAACTTACTAATTCTGGATATTTTCAGACTCTGGCTCACAATTTGACCAGTGCCATACTACGGTATAAAATTACTGTAGAAAAGTTATTCAAATAGGAAGCATACATTTCTATACAACTGGTCCTGAATAGATTTAGATAATTAAATAATTAAGCTTAAAGGGGTGTTCCCATCATAAAAGATAGTTCATTGAGCAGAAATGTGTAAATAAATATTTTGTAGTTTACAGCTATGAAATTTTATGCTCCATTCAAGAAAAAATAACCATTTTTCATCTTCTGGAATAGATCCTGGTATTATAATCAGTAAGATTTATCTCTCCATCACAGCGGCCATGCATGCGCAGTTTCTTTCATCCTAACCCCCCTTCCCAAGTCCTTCTGGCATACAAAACGCCCTCACACAGGTCTGACAGTGCATGGGGGGATCCAGAATGCTGGGGAGCATGTTCAGTGATTGCAGACACACTCACTGCACTTACACAGCTATGACAGCAGGTTGAAGATGCAGAATGCTGGGGAGCATGTGCAGTGATTGCAGGCAAATTCCTTGTGCTCATACAGGTCTGACAGCATACTGAGGATCCAGAATGCTGGGTAATGTGTGCAGTGATGGCAGGCACACTCCCTGCGATTACACAGCTGACAGCAGGTTGAGGATCTAGAATGCTGGGGAGCATGTTCATTGATTGCAGGCACACTCCGTGCTCACAGAGGTATGACAGTACATGGAGGATCCAGAATACTGGGGAGCATGTGTACTGCTTGCTGGCATGCTTCATGCACTCACACAGCTTTGACAGCGAGCTGAGGACCCAGAATGCTGGGGAACATGTGCAGGGATTCAAGGCACATTCCCCCTTGCTCACAAAGCTTTGACAGAATGCAGAGGATCCAGGATGCAGGGGAGCATGTAGTGATTGGGAGTGATTGGACACAGTCCCTGCACCCACACAGCTCTAACAGCATGCGGAGGATCCAGAATCCTGGGAAACGTGTGAAGTGATTGCAGGCACACTCCCAATGCTCACACAGGTCTCACAGCACACAAAGGAACCAGAATGCTGGAGAGCGTGTGCAATGATTGCAGACACACTCCTCGCTCTCACACAGCTCTGACAGTTGGGTGAGATCATTCTGCTTCAACAGAGTGTACTGTCAAACCTGTGTGAGCGCGGGGAGTATGTAATAACTGCACATGCTCTCCTGAATTCTGGATCCTCTGCGTGCTGTCAGAGCTGTGCGTTAGTGGGGAGTGTGTCTGTCAGACCTGCGTGAACACGGGCAGCAACTTACATGTTTTGTATGCTATGTGGACTATTTTTCTAGGATGAAAGTAAGGCTATGTGCCCACGGGAGTTTGTACCTGCGGATATATCCGCAGGTACATCCGCAGGTTTCCCGCAGCTACTCCCTGGAATCTGCAGTTATTTTTAGCTGCGGTAGTACAGTGAAATAACTGCGGTAAACCTGCAGGCATTCGTGCGGCTTACCTGGGGAAGTCCCGGCCTCTATCTCTATAGTGGAGAACCGGGATTTCAACCGGTAAGGCCGCAGAAATAATTGACATGCAATTACGTGTGGCTGCGGAACATCCACAGCATATTCCACAGTCGCACATACCGCACCATGGACACAGACTCTCCCCATGTCCCATGCTGAAACCTGCGGATTTATCTGGAAAATCCAGAAAATCTGCGGATTTTCCGCGGATAAATCCGCAGGTTTAATCTCCCGTGGGCACATAGCCTAACTGCGGATGCACGGCCCTCGTGATGGACAGATAAATCTCACTGACATAATTCCAGGGGGGGCTACTCCAGAAGATGAAAGGTGGTTATTTTTTGAATGAAGCATAATTTTTAATAGCTGTAAATTATAAAAACATTTATTTACACATTGTCTGCTTAATTAAATGTATCCACATGCCTTGGGGCCACTACTTGGACAACCCCTTCTCCTTCCCCATGTTTGCCCCCGTTAAAATAAAAATTTTATACTGACCTCTCGTGCTGGCGCTGATTCAGCAGTGTTGGCAGGCATTTTCTAAAGGGTGCTTTACACGCTGCGACATCGCTAGCTAGCGATAGCACCCGCCCCCGTCGATCGTGCGACATTTGGTGATCGCTGCCGTAGCGAACATTATCGCTATGGCATAGTCACACGCACATACCTTTTCAGTGACGTCGCTGCGACCGCCGAACAATCCCTTCTTTAAGGGGGAGGTGCGTTCGGCGTCATAGCGACGTCACTGCGGCGTCACTAAGCGGCCGCCCAATAGCAGAGGAGGGGCGGAGATGAGCGGCCGGAATATGCCGCCCACCTCCTTCCTTCCTCATTGCCGGTGGACGCAGGTAAGGACATGTTCGTCGTTCCTGCGGTGTCACACATAGCGATGTGTGATGCCGCAGGAACGACTAACAACATCGTACCTGCAGCAGCAACGATATTTTGAAAAGGAGCGATGTGTCAACAATCAACAATTTTTGACGCTTTTGCGAACGTTGATCGTCGCTCCTTGGTGTCACACGCTGCGATGTCTATAACGGCGCCGAATGTGCGTCACTAACGACGTGACCCTGGCGATATATCGTTCGCGATGTCGAAGCGTGCAAAGCACCTTATAGGGCTTACATGAGGTTGTTACCTCACACGAGCCCCACACCCAGTGTGAGCTGGCCTCTCTGACCCGCCTCAAGACAAATAAGTAATCAACAGGAAACAAGAGCTGCGGCTGGCCACTCACTTCTTGTTGATTACTTATACGTCTGAAGTCGTGTCAGAGAGGCCGGCTCTGACCGGGTGTGGGGCTTGTGTGATGTAACAACCTCATGTGAGCCCCAGGGAAACGAGTGCCGACACTGCTGAATCAGCACCAGTAAAAAAGGGGAGTATAAGATTTTCTATTATTTTAACAGGAGCAAACATGGGGAATGAGAAGGGGTTGTCTAAGTAGTGGTCCCCGGGTATATGGCCATAGGAGCACAGGAGGTATCTTCCTCACGGATTAACTATATTACACCATTTTAGATTGATTTTCGGATGAAGTCACTTGCTATATCTGACACTACCATTAATTATAGCAAAATGTCAAGATAATGTCATGAGTTCTCGGGTAAGGCTTGTGCTGGATTTAATTTTCTTCTACATTGAAACTGAATGATAATTCTTGTATAGCGGAAATACACAAAGATGTGAAAGATTAAAATATCTTCTATCAACACTGAGCATGTAATCAGAGTACAATAAGTAAAGGCTACAGAAAATTGTATTTAGTCATGATATGCTTAGAATATTCAATTCCTTATCTTTTACAAAGCAGAAATGAAATGGTACATACTGGTAGGATGCTTCTGGCTGCAGATTTTCGATGACGTAACTCGTTACATTTTCTACTGAGATGGTATAGTCTCCCAAGTCTATGTGGTACGCAGTGATTTCTGATCCATTGCAGCAGGGTTCCTCCCAGCTTAGCAGTAGGCACACGGAGGAGAGCAATGTATGCGATTCTAGATGGGCTCCATCTATCACATAAAGGTTAGCCACTACATCTGGGACAGAAGCTGGTGTCCTGCAGCTCACTATGTCACTGAATGCTCCAATGCCAGATAAATTTAATGCCTGTGAAAAGAAAGACATAACGATCAGAAAAGTAATGACCAACATTCATTCATTATAAACACAATGTAGCCACTACAGAAAGATGTTGAGGTGCTGCTGGGATATCTTGGAGATTAACATTAGAATTTAAAGAGAACCTGTCAGGTTCCCTATGCCCTCCACTCCAGCAGCTGTGATACCTGTATACCCAAATTCCCTGCCTTACCAGCCCTGTATAATGCTATTCCCTAATATGAATGTCTAAAAAGACGTATAAACCACGCTGTCCCTATGCTTATTAGGGTCTTGACTAGTCACAGGGGTGTTATTGGCCAAACCGTGCGGCTATTCAGAGCAATTCACAACGTGTACAGCGCTGACGACAGACCCTTGGCCAAACCGTGCTGCTATTCAGTGCAAGTCACAACGTGTACAGCGCTGAAGACAGACCCTTGGCCAAACCGTGCTGCTATTCAGAGCAAGTCATAACGTGCGATTTGAAAAAAAAATCATTGTAGTGTAAGCTCTAAAAATTGGAACAAATTGCAATCCAGTCCATTTCCTGCAAGAACGTTTTCATTCAGCCATATCTGATAGTTGTGCAGGAGATGCTGGTTTCAGGTTGAGCCTCAGCCCTGTATACATTACATTTCACAGAATGGAGAATGCATGGGCCACGGACAATCTCTTCTGCTATTGAGAGCAAAATCGCTAATGAAAGATTTAGAAAAATGATTATAGTGCAGACAACTGCCCAATGATTGTCTTTCTGTATTACTAGATACGGTAACCTTTTTTTTAGATTCTTATGAGCGTTCCATAACACTGTAGCAATGAAATAATACATTTCTAATATATCTTTACATCAACATTATTAATTATTATTATTATTATGCATCAATAAAAAAAGTGCAACAAGTTAGCAAAATAGGAAGCAGTAATAATAGTATTAAATAACTATGAGGTTCACACTATATAAAGTGTTTGTTTGCAGCCTGTAACCAAAAAGTCACCTTCCTGCTTAGAAATGGACTATGAATAATTTGCAAATATGCTTATTATGTTAGATACAATAAAAAAAATAAAAATCAAGGAGCAAAAGGGTAACGATAGTTGATGCAGCTTAAAAGTCCAGGAAATCCATGGATAGGTAAAACATAACTTTTATTTTTCTTTTAAAACAAGCCAATATAGGAAACGAAAATATGTCTTAGAAAGTGGTCAGCATCAGACTACGCGTTTCAGCAACTCAATGTGCCTTCATCACAGTCTGAATGGGAAGTAAGAAAAATCCCCCTACTTAAAACTCTATACTGGAAATAAAAACAAAAAAGTACCAATTAAATCTAGGTTTTAGTAGTGAGACCCATTTATGGGGAATGGTTCTATTTTAATATAAGCTGACTGCTTGATAAACCAAGTAACAAAGCAGTATAGCCTAGTAAATAGGAGAAATATAAATTAATCAGATCAAATAGTATTACCAATTTACACAAGTCATAACGTACCCTAGAAGGAAATGTATATAAAAAAAAAAGTACAAAATGAATAAGAATATATCCATAAATATAAAAAAATTGATAAATATATTGAGTTTTATCTGTTTAAATTTTCCATAGGTATCAACTTAGATGGATATATTAGCTGGTTTTATAAGTGTAAATAAACCTGATGTAAGATGTAGATAATATGAATCTATGTATATAAATATTAATATTGTGTTATAAGATCCTGTCTGTGGTTAAGTCCACATGGTATTCTGCTTTTGAGAGTAAAGATCCATTTACTCTCTCTGATGAGAAGTTTCCTGCGATGATTACCACCACGCGCATGTTTAGAAACCTTTTCAATACCTGTAAAAGGTAAGACCTGTCAGATATACCTTGTGTACATTGGCAAAATGCCTAGAAAGTGCCAAAATGGTAAGGGTAGAAGGATTCACAACATCAGATAAATGTTTCTGATGCGTTTAATGGCTCAGAAGTACACCCCACATATTGCAATCTGCATCAGGTACAATTAATAAGGTTTATGAAGGAGGATATACTGAAAGTCTTATTAGTGAAGGAGGAAAATTTGTCTGTGTTATGCACGTAGGAAGAACTTTTGCACCTGCCGTCTCCGTATTTAAAGAAGCCCTTCAGCTCCAACCAGGAATTAGATACAATGTTTGATTTATCCTGAAAATGATTAAGTGACAAAATAGAGGACAATGTTGGAGCTTTTTTTAGATACATATCTAGTTCTATTTTCTCTCATTATTTTTCTAAGGTGGGGATCCTGATCCAGCAGGGGTAAGTATATTTTATATTATTTTATTAACATTGTCGAACTGCTTGCTGTACTTAGCAGTGAAAGTTAGGATATGGTTGCCATTTTTGTTGCAATTTTTGTTCCTGTTTGAATTTTGGACTAATCTATTTATATTCAGCAATTCCTCCCGCTTTATATTGCTCACTAACTTACTAGCTCTAACCAATGCCCATTGGGGATAACCCCTATTTTAAATCTACTGCATGTATTTTTGCAAGCTTCCTCATAGATAGGTGCAAACTATTTTGTCTCATCCTAATTAGTTCCCCAAGTGGTATATTCTTAATAGTATGTTGCGGATGACATAAAAAAAATTAAATGTTATCCCTAGTGATGAACGAGCTCGCCACTGCTCGATACTCGCTTGAGCATCGGTGGGCTCAGATACTCGTGGTGCTCAGCCGAGTATCGTGGCTGCTCGAATGTGAGGTCCGTGAAACAAGAACACAAAGACCAGGCTCTCTTCATTGAATGATGGGAGCAGACAGCTCAGTACTATCTGGGGGCTAATAAGAATGTTTTTGGATGAAGTGTGTCAAGAAGGTTGTCTGTATATGGTCAGAGACCTGCACTGTCCACTCGTTGACTTCCATTATATTCGTTATTTGAGTTGAGCACTTTCAGAGCGTCTGACCTGCTCAACTTGAATAATGACCACATAAGCATTTTAGTGCTCGCCCATCTCTAGTTATCACCAGTTTACATTTTTAGATGTATTCTAATGTTAGCTTGTACAGACAAATGGCATCTTTTATCTTGATGGTTCCAGTTTATACTATAGGTCAGAGCTGAGAGCAGGCAAATCACTCATATCTAGGAGTTTACACTACCTATAGATGAAAGGAAAGAGGAGTGGAAGCACAATGTGCCTGCTACCAAAGCCTTCACAATCTCAAGACAACAATTTACTCCATTTTATTTAGATCCTTGGCAATAGGCTCCATTACAATAACTGCCGAGGACTATCCACATTACTGTGTTTTAATGACTTGCACAGAACTTTCATATATCAAAGCTAAACCACAATGCATTTCAGAAGTGTTTGGACTGATGAAGAGGATGCCTTGACATTACAAATACTTAGAAGCTTTAGAAGATCCCGGTATATGTCTAACTTTGTAGAACAGTAAGACACTGAACATCTGAAAGTCTGGGAAGGTTTTGGCAGTCTAAACGTAAATAAACCTCTACCAAGTGACCTCTAGCAGTGGAGAGTACATGCCTCAATAAATGCGCCATCCTCTATATAAACAAATTATAGGCTACATTAAATATTTCTGTCATTTGCTTTTTTCTCTATCCATTCATTTTGTCCCCACCTGACAATCTTCAATTACTTACTAGTTTTCCAATTTGATTAACATATTTGCTTTTTTCCAGTTTAACCCCTTAACTACCCAGTAACTCATGTTTTTTGTTTCCATTCACATGCAGTAATCAAAGCAAGGACCAGTCGCTGCAGTTGCCTCAAACACTGAGAAAAAAATGACAAACATTTGGCATTATTATCAGAGAACCACAACGTTTTTATTTTTCAGTAACTGGGGCTAGGGGATGGCTTATTTTTTGCACCCTAAGCTGACATTTTTACTGATACAATTTTTTTTATATACAGTGGGTATGTTAACTGTTCAGACCCCTTTAAACTTTTCACTCTTTGTTTCATTGCAGCCATTTGGTAACTTCAAAAAAGTTCATTTTTTTTTCATTAATGTACACTCTGCACCCATCTTGACAATAAAAACCCCAGGAAATGTAGAAATTTTTGCAAATTTATTAAACAAGAAAAACTGAAATATCACGTGGTCATAAGTATGCAGACCCTTTGCTCAGTATTGAGTAGAAGCACCCTTTTGAGCTAGTACAGCCATGAGTCTTCTTGGGAATGATGCCACAAGTTTTTGACACCTGGATTTGGGGATCCTCTGCCAACCTTTCTTGCAGATCCTCTCCAGTTCCATCGCGTTGGATGGTGAACGTTGGTGGACAGCCATTTTCAGGTCTCTTCAGAGATGCTTAATTGGATTTAGGTCAGGGCTCTGGCTGGGCCAGTCAAGAATGGTCACAGAGTTGTTCTGAAGCCACTCCTTTGTTATTTTAGCTGTGTGCTTAGGGTCATTGTCTTGTTGGAAGGTGGACCTTCGGCCACGTTGGGAGGTCCCAAGCACTCTGAAAGAGGTTTTCTTCCAGGATATCTCTGTACTTGGCCACATTCATCTTTCCTTCAATTGCAACTAGTCGTCCTGCAGCTGAAACCCCCCCATAGCATGATGCTGCCACCACCATGTTTCACTGTTGTGATTGTATTAGGCAGGTGCTGAGCAGTGCCTGGTTTTCTCCACACATACCACTAAAGCCTGCTTTACACCTTACAATTTTGCATACGATATTGTATGCGATGTGAGCCGCCCCCATCATATGTGCGGCACGTTCAATTTGTTGCCCGTGTCGCACAAACGATTTCCCGTCACACATACTTACCTTCCATACGACCTCGCTGTGGGCGGCGAACATCCACTTCCTGGAGTGGGAGGGACGTTCGGCGTCACCGTGACGTCATGCGGCAGCCAGCCAATAAAAGCGGAGGGGCGGAGATGAGCAGGACGTAAACATCCCGCCCACCTCCTTCCTTCCACATTGCCGGGGGGAGCCGAGGGATGCAGGTAAGATCTGTTCATCGTTCCCAGGGTGTCACACACTGCGATATGTGGTACCTCAGGAACATTTAACAACCCGACGTGCAATTTTAAGAAAATGAACGACGTGTATGCAATGAACGGTTTTACGTACAATCGCACGTAGCTGTCACACGCAACAACACCACGTCACTTACGACGTGACCCCGCCGACACATCGTTAGATTTGTTGTAGCGTGTAAAGCCCGCTTTAGAATTATCACCAAAAAATTGTATCTTCGTCTCATTAGATCAGAGAATCTAATTTGTCATAATCTGGGAGTCCTTCATGCGTTTTTTTGCAAACTCTATGCAGGGTGTCATAGGTTTTGCACTGAGGAGAGGCTTTTGTCAGGCCACTGCGCCATAAAGGCCCGACTGGTGGAGGGCTGCAGTGATAGTTGACTTTGTGGAACTCTCTCCCATCTCCTTACTGCATCTCTGGAGCTCAGCCACAGTGATCTTGGGATTCCTCTTTACCTCTCTCACCAAGGCACTTCCCTAACGATTGCTCAGTTTGGCTGGATGGTCAGGTCTAGGAAGAGTTCTGGTGGTGCCAAACTTCTTCCATTTAAGGATTATGGAGGCCACTGTGCTCTTGGGAACCTTGAGTACTGCAGAAATTCTTTTGTAACCTTGGCCAGATCTGTGCCTTGCCACAATTCTGTGTCTGAGCTCCTTGGGCAGTTCCTTTGGCCTCACGATTCTCATTTGGTCTGACATGCACTGTGAGCTGTGAGGTCATATATAGACAGGTGTGTGCCTTTCCAAATCAAGTCCTATAAGTTTAAACACAGCTGGACTCCAATGAAGGAGTAGGACCATCTCAAGTAGGAACACAAGGAAATGGACGGCATGTGACTTAAACATGAGTTTCTGAGCAAAAAGTCTGAATACTTATGACCATGTGACATTTCGGTTTTCTACATTACAGTTTTTTTTGTCAAGATGGGGTGCAGAACGTACATTAATGAGAAAAAAAATGAACTTTATTGAATTTACCAAGTGGCTGCAATGAAAGAGTGTGAAAAATGTAAAGGGGTCTGAATACTTTCCGAACCCACTATGAGATTTTGATTACCTCTTATTGTATTTATTTGCAATGTTGCAGTGGCCAAAAAAACAGTTCTGGAATTTAAAAAAAAAATTCAGTAACGCTGATCAGGTTAATTTATTTTATATTTTCATAGATCTGACATTTCTGAACACAGCGAAATCAAATGTGTACTTTTATTATTTTATTTTTAATGGGGTAAAAAAGGAGTGATTTGAACTTTATTTTTTCATATTTTTAAAACCTTTTTCTCTTTTCCCACTTTTTATTGTATTTACTAGTCCTCTTTGGGGACTTGAAAATGTGATCATTGGATCGGTTGTGCTGCACAAAGCAGTGCATCAGCACTACTCTATATAGAAGAGATCATCTCTGAACACCCCAGATCGAAGCCGGCGTTCACAAGAACATTGCCATGACAGACACAGGGGACATCTGCTGAAGACTGGCTGTCATAACAACCCATTGGTATCTCACATCACGTCATGGGGGTACTGTTGGGAGTGGGGAATGACGAGCTCCCAGCCAGAGGGCGTTAAATCCGGCTGTCAGTGTAAATATACATCAAAGGTAGTGAAGGGGTTAAAACATGAAGGGCAGTCAAACTAGAAATTTGCGAGAACCTCGAAGATACCCTCAAGAGCAGTAATTAAAACCATAAATCACTATTATGAAATTGGCCTTCCTGAGCACCACTCAAGAATAAGTTAATCAGCGTTACAAGCCTCAGAAAGCACCAATTGATAGCAACTCAGATATCAATCCTCAAAAATTACCCACAAAAATCATGTAGAAGGCATATCTCAACATGAATTTTCCAGGAGACTGAAAAAAACCAGACCTACATGGTCACATTGCAGAAACAAAATCACTACTGAAGACTTCAAACAAGAAATGGAGACTTTTTTGTCTTGGTGACATTAATGCTCAATTAGCTTATTTTGTTTTCCTTTCTCTCTCTCTCCATAAAAAAGTTTACTTTAAGTTATTTATTGATCAGCATTGACAAAAAAAGTTATAATTTTTTATAATATACGGTAATCTATTACCTTATTTTGCGTGCGTCTCCCTTAAACATCATACTGAATGTGCTTTCAACTGCCTAGTTCATGCTCTTTTAGAAGCTGCTGTTCTGGAAAAAAAAATCCATACTAAAAACACCATTTACAAACACCCTCGCAGTGTGTTTGTAAATAGTGTTTGGTTATGGATTCTTACTAGAGCAGTGGTTAAAAGCAGCTTCTAAAAGAGCAAGTACTAGGCAGTTAAAGCAGCACTTTCAGCATGGAGTAAAAGGCCATGTGCACACTAGAAAGTGCATTTTTCTTAAGGAAAATCCAGACCCTCTTAAAGAATCACACACCTGCGGTAAAAAACGCACAAAACACGCAGCGAAATCCGCATGTGGTTTTACCACGGTTTGCCGCGGGTTTTCCGCAGGTTGGTTCCTGCGGATTTTTACCATTATCTAAAGACAAAAACCGCAGGTACCTGCATAAAAGAAGTGACATGCTCATTAATTTTGCAGCGTAAAATCCGCCGGTATAAAAAAATGCATTGTGCGCACAAGCATTTTTTAAAACCCATAGGATTTGCCGGGGAATGACTGCAGCAATAGACACATTTTCTGCAGCAAATCAGCAGCAAAATCCGCGGTAAATCCCCAGCATGCGCACATAGCCTAAGAGAGAAAGAAGCAAAATAAGGTAGTAATGTTAAGGCCCCTTTACACACTGAGACTTTCTAGTGATCCCACCAGCGATCTCGACCTGGCAGGGATTGCTGGAAAGTCTCTAAAAGGGGCTTTACATGCTACAATATCGTTTATGATTTATCGTCGGGGTCACAGTGTTTGTGATGCACATCCGGCGTCATTAACGATATTTCAGCGTGTGACACTAATGTGCGACCTAAAAACGATCACAAAAGCGGCCAAAATGGTATGCCGCGGAGAGGTCGTCCTAAAACAAAAAATCGTTTACCTCTCATTAGCGATGTTAATCCTCGTTCCTGCGGCAGCACACATCGCTGTGTGTGACACCGCAGGAGCGAGGAACATCTCCTTACCTGCCTCCATCGGCAATGCGGAAGGAGGAGGTGGGCGGGATGTTTACGTCCCGCTTATCTCCGCCCCTCCGCTTCTATTGCCGCCTGCCGTGTGACGTCTCTGTGACGCCGCACGACCCGCCCCTTTAGAAAGGAGGCGGATCGCCGGCCAGAGCGACGTCGCAGGGCAGGTACGCCGTGTGACGGGGGAGCACGATTTTGTGCGCGACGGGCAGCGATATTCCCATGTCGCACAAACGATGGGGGTGGGTACGCACGCTAGCGATATCGGTACTGATATCACTACTGTGTAAAGCTCCTTAACAGTCGCTGGTGAACTGTCAAACAGTCAGATCTGGCTAACGACGCATCAGCGATATGGACCTGCAGAACGACCTTACTGGAAAGGGAACGCTAGCACGCCTATGGGCTGGGTCGCTAACGATGTTGTAACGGTGTCAAACACACAGATACATGCTGCGCAGCAGGAAACAATGGACCAAACAATGGTCCTGAACGAGTTGTAGCGATCACCGACCTCACAGCGGGGGCCAGGTTGCTGATGCGTGTCACACACTGCAGTGTCGCTGGGGAGGTCGCTATTACGTCACAAAACCGGTGAAGTTACAGCGATATCGCTAGCGATGTTACAGTGTGTAAAAGGGCCTTTATAAAAATGTAGATATCTGCAAAGGCTGATCAGTGATTAAATAGATTTACTCTTTAACAAGGTACATGGCAATGGCTAATGTGAAATTAGTTGTCAGATTACATTTTTTTGTTACGTTTTATCCTAGTGCTGTTTGATCTTAGTCACAGTAACCTTTACTAAATTTGGACATAAATTGACCATGTCTTCATACCAAATGGAGGATTTATGTCTTTAAATAATATTTCACTTCTCTGTCCTTCTCATAGTACACACTGTTATTGTACACCAATTTTAGGCATATGCCTGCTACTCTACACTACACAACACTAATTCCTTTTCATGCCACAATGTATTTCCAATCCAGCAATATCTAATATACAGAAGAAAGCATCAAGCACGCAACAAGGACTATTATGAATGTGACGTTCCAATCCAAGGCTACCGTGACTGATGTGCAGTTTAGTCGAGAGTGATCAGTCTTTTTAAATTGACAGTTTCCCCAGTACATTTTCTACAAGCTGGTTGCTATAGCAAAAGGTGGTAATATTGTTTCAAGCGCTGATTCAAGGACGTGCACAGAAGTAAATATGGGTTTTCACTTTGCTCCAGGCGCATCCTTTATCTAGGCTGAATTCTCAGTACGCAATGAAAACCTTACATCATTTTCAGGCCTGTCACTGATATTATTTGCCCTGTTTCAGATAGGTTTGGAGCACCGAGAGTCAGTTTTATTAGCTGGAAAACACATTCACTTTTGTTTGTGCTCATTATCTGAAAATTGGCTGCATTAATCTTGTTATCGCAGATATATTAGCATATTCTCATCTGAAATGTATTATTAAATTACAGTAGAGCCATATTTCTGTCCGCCAATGCATTAAGTGCCCTAAATGCCTATCACTCACTTTGCAGGTAAATTGGTGAACGCTGATGAAATAGACAAGTCTGCCAAATTGTTCTAAGGGTCAAGATTTCGCCTTGATTTTTAGTCAAAAAACAGATCTCGGATCATAATTAGGAGAATTTTCATTACAATTATGGAAAAACTTTAAAGTAACCAAGGACAAAAAAAAAATCTGTAATTAAACATGGTCAGAGATCAAGAGGCTCTAGTAATCTCATACTGAGAATCAATTTATCAACATAACAGGAGTATTTCTGTTAGTAAGTGATGGCATGTTAGGATTTCCCATTACTTAAAGCGTAACTGTGCTTTCAACAAACTTTGCATAAGTCAATATTACAGGCGATTGTAAGAAACTTTGTAATATACCTTATCAGAAAAATCAGCTTCATTTTCTACTTATTTGCCATTTTTCCAATTCCACACCACCCTTGCCTCGTAAAGAAAAGAGCTCAGACTCTTTTTGCTCCAACAAGACAGACTGCTACCTCACTATGGTGTCATGTGACACAATCTAACTATTGTATGTAGAGGGGAGGAGGTGGAGTGCAGTGAAGATCATAGAAAATAAACAGGCAGATGGAAACAGAAAGAGCATGGTGAACGTTCTAACAAGTCTTTTGCCTCACCCCAGATCTACTTCACAAGCAGGCATCTCAGTATTATTGTACAATAACTTCCATGTTGCTTCTCTCTGTGTACTAAAAAATGAATGAAGAACAGGAATCCCTCTATGTATGCTGTGCTGTTTATAGGAGTGTTCACAGTAGTAGGTTTCGTCCCCCCAGCTCACAGTGGATTACAAATTTAACCCCTTTACCACTCAGCTATTTTCTGTTTTTAATTTTTTCCTCCTTTTTTTCCAATAGCAAAAACTTTTTTGCTTTTTTTCGTCAATATAGCCATATGAGGGCTTTTTGCTTGTTGGACGAAATGCACGTTTGAATGACACCATTCATTCTGACCCATATTGTACTGGAAAAAGGGAAAAAAGAATCCCAAAGGAGGTGAAAAAGTGCAATTGCACAATTGTTTGAGTTTTTTTTATTTACCATGTTCACTATTTAGTAAAACCTGACATTATGATTTCCAATGTCAGTACGAATTTGTAGATACCAAACATGTATTGTTTTACTTCTATCTAAGTGGTGAAAAAAAAAGATCAGAAATTTGTCAAAAATAATAATTCCGCTTTTGTCGCTTTTTTCCCGAGACCTGTAGCGTTCTCATTTTTTGGGGATCTGGAGCTCAGTGTTGGCTTATATTTTGCGACTTAAGCTGACATTTTAAATAATTACACCATTTTTGGGAAGATTTTAATTCGCCTTTTATTGCATTTTAATTAAATTTTGCCATGACCAAAACCACGTAGGGTAATGCTGGCATTTTGATTTTTATATCGCTACACCCTTTATCAATCAGACTAATTGATTTTATATTTTGATAGATTGGTCATTTCTGAACCCGGTGATACCAAATGTGTATTTTTTAATTTTTTATTTTTACTATTGTTTTATTTTCAATGGGGCAAAAGTGGGTGATATGATTTTTTTTTTCCATAAACTTTTTTTTTTTACATTTATAATTGACTTTACTAGACCCCTTAGGGGACTTTATGCCTGCACTGTCTGATCCCTTCTGCTGATCAAAGAGATGCTTCAGTATCCACTGAACAGCAAAAACAATGTTCTCCTGTGGGTGCCAGAGCTCTGATGGCATTCACAGGAAGTGAGTCATAACAGTAACAAGGGTCATCAGCTGACCCCTGCTGTCATGGCGCTCCATGATCGAGTAACGAGCAGTGCTGAACGCTTGTTCATCACTATTCACACTACTTCTGAGAACATTAAGAGACTGCGCCTGGCTCTCCCTGGGGTGCCTGCCACATCATACAGTGAAGCAGACCTGTGCGTTGTGGTCATTGTTTCACGCACTAAGTATCCGAACACCTGCGATATTCGGCTGAGCTTCATGAGTAGATGAGCCGACTAATAGTGCTCGATCAAGTCATGACACTTGACACCACTTGAAATTAGACAGTCATGCGAGACCACAAAGAAACAGAGGTATTCAAAATAATGGGACAAGGAAGCCGGGAACAGAAGTTAAGAGTGGCAGACATGCAGGACTGGACAGATTGCAGAGCCAAGGCATGTATGTATACATGTATGTATGTATGTATGTATGTATGTATGTATGTATGTATGTATATAAATATGTGCTTTCAGATCTCAATTAATGTAATGAAAACAAGTTCATAATCATTTAGAAACACAATACTAATGTTTGAAATCAGGAAGAGTTCAGGAATCAAAATTTTGTGGAGTAACCATGATTTTTAAATCACAGGTTTTATACATCTTGGCATGCTTTCTACCAGTCTTTCACACTGCTTTTGGGTGACTTTATGCCACTCCTGGCACAAAAATTCCAGTAGTCGTTCTTTGTTTGATGGCTTGTGACTATCCACCTTCCTCTTTATTACATTCCAGAGGTTTTCAATTGGGTTCAGGTGTGGAGATTGGGCTGGCCATGATAGGGTTTTGATGTGCAAAGGACATATGACTCAAGCCGCATACAAGGTTATCCTGGATAAACAGTTGCTTCCTTCTGCTCAGGCAATGTTCCCCAACTCAAAGCTGTGATTAAAAATCATGGTTATTCCACAAAATATTGATTTCTGAATGTTTTCTGAGGTAAAAACGTTAGTATTATTTCTAAATGGTTATGAACTTGTTTTGCATTATTTGAGCTGTCTGAAATCAATGCATGTTTTTGTTATTTTGACCATTTCTCATTTTCAGTAAATAAATACAAAAATGTATTGCTTGGAAATTTGGAGGCATCTTGTCAGTAGATTATAGAATAAAAGAACGGTTTACAATTTACTCAAAAATACACCTATAAAGTGAAAAATAAAAAAAACTGAAAATTTGGAAGTGGTCTCTTAATTTTTTGCCAGAGCTGTGTCGCTGTGTCTCTGCGTGTGTGTATATATTACACAAACACATATACACACACACATATACACACACACACACTATATGTCAACGCAAGCATAAAAAGAAAAAGAAAAAAAAGGAGAATGGAGACCATAACTATTCAATAAGGCTCTATTTTCTTTCATAAGAAGTATATTGGGGGATGAGTAAGTTTTTCTCAACTGATTTTACAGTTCAGTGATTGGCTAGAAATACATTTTATTTCACGGTCTTTAGTATTGAAACAGATAATTTTCCACATTTGTGATGTAAAGTATAAAGTAGCTATGTTTCTATGGTGTCCTGTAAGAATAATGAGTGATTTCAGATATCCATTTTGGGAAAATGACATTTGGATTTTAGAACATTTCTTTTATGAATACGTAGTGCTGGACAGTGATTACAAAGGCACTCCGGGGGCTGTAGAGCAGGTTATATTTTGTTCTAGATAAGGCAGCATGCCCAATCTTTCACAAAAACAATCATTTTGTTGTTATGTAATTTTACCCTTGGCACCAGCAGTTTATGCTACAGCTCAAACACACAAAACAAAATTAGGTTTCACTGCATGGTGGGAAATCACCAACGTTACTTATGGCAGAAGATAGACATGAAATAGCCTGAAATTGGGATAGAAGGAGAAAAATAGCCCTGAGACTGGCAAAGATCCTCATTAAAAAAACTAGATGGAGAGGGTATATAATTGGGAAGTGTTGGCAATGCCCATTAATTGCTTCACCTGCTCTTTCATGCTTTCATTTTGCTTGTTGTACTGTATATACTGCCAATGTTATGTTCATTATCACTTACAATAGCAACATAACACTTCAAAAGAACACAGCACTCATTACCAACGTATTTCTGAAAACACACCAGCTATAAGGCGAGATGTTGTTCATTACCAAACACAACAATTCAACAATCAATATACCAGAACTATAGATTCAGCAAAATGAATGCCTACCAATTAATGCAAAGAATTGGACAGACCTATCCAATATTAAAGCTAGTAAAAAAACAATACAAGGGATCAATTGAATTCCACTATTGCTATACACGTAAGAAAAAAACATGGAGGTATGACTTTTTGTAGTAATAATAATAATAATAATATAAAAAAATTAGAAAAAAAAAAAAAGTACAGTGACAAGGTGACATCATTGGATGGACCCTAAACTCTAATGATTCACCTCTGTTGGTCTAACCAGGCCTCCAATACATACATGCTAACATATAGACCACTGAAGATGCCATGCAGAATTGTGGGCCACTCCCCCCCCTAAATACCTGGAAATTCAATCTTCTATTTCAGATTATTTTTCTCCTAAAAACAGATGGCATGTCATAAGATCCCTAGAAATCTAGAGCTGAATAGGAATTACTAATTGAATCCATTGTGATGTAGGGCAGTGAAAAGGTGATGATATCCCTTCTTAAATGAGTACAATTGCAAAAACAAGAATATTTGCAATTTACCTCTCAATAAAAATACTCTCCATTCTCAAGAATAATGGAATTTTTTAATGTTCTAGTGTACAGCTCATTGGCAACATTTCCTGCTACTATACTGTCTCAGAGCTGCCGGTTATTTCACATTAGGAGAACGTGTAGATTGCAAGCTTCATGCTTGATAGCCTCCTTGCACCACTTTGAAGCTGGTCAGATCTTTGGATCTGGAGCTAGAGATATTGGATATGATCAGCTTCCGTCCACTTGGTGTTCTTCAGTCTTGTAAAGGACAAGCGTCCTTTGCTAGCCACCTGGGAAAGCCTTCACTTCGGACCAATATGGCGACCATGCAGCTAGTCATACAGGAAGCCAGGAGGCAGAACGGTGATGACTCATGAAAAGACAACATGAAATAACCCCTTTAAAGCAAAACATGCTGAATAGAATGGAGACAATGTAAAGACAAGCGGAGTATGAGAAAAGGAGTATATTTTTAACAAGAATAAGACCGCTCTCCCATTTAGACCCCTGTCTGACTGAACGGGCTAAAGGTCTGTTCCTGGTAACACAAGAAAACCTTGTCGCACATACCTGAAGTCGGCAGTAGTACTGCGTTGCTGGTGTCAAATCATATAGCTGGAAACATGTATCAGAGCCATTGTAAACTAATTCTAGAGTGTCCTCCTCCTTTCCCCATTGTAGCCTGTATCCAGATATATCTGCACCATTGCTCTCAGGACTCTGTTAGGAAAAAAAAAATAATGTAAAATAAACCTAAACACTGGAGTGTTAAACAGAGTGAGCCTCTTATAACAGACGAGATGCTACAGAATCCCTGCTACATTTCGAGCAACCAATGTCCATTTGTTCTACCTGACACTATGGAAACTGAGCTCACAATTAAAGATGAGTTCACTCGTGGAAGTTCGGTGCGGCGGGTTCAGTCAGAATTTTGATAAAGTTAAGTTTGGGACCTGGACTTGACCTGAACCCCAGTGGAAGTCACTGATTGGAGAGTTTGGTTCTCCGTCCACATGCAGCCAGCCATAACCAGAGCACTTCCAGGGGAGGGTGGTGGGGCTCTTCCATTTATTTCGGTGCACACTACATCCAATCACGCTGCTGTTACTCCCAGTGTGAGCCGTTCAAAGACTGCAAGCGACTTGCATGGGCTGAGGACCGAATGTACCCGAGCACAGCGATGCTTGCGCAAGTGGTTTGCATATGTAAAGCATCCAAACTCTGTTTTTATTTGTAAAGTCTGTGTTCGGTATGACCACCAAACCTGGGGTTCACTCATCTCAACTCACAATATCTGAAAATGTAGCGTGACCTTCAGGAAAAGCATGCACATTCCACTTGCTGAATTTTTAGCAGGTTACATTTAGAATTTGTAAGACAATATTTCTTAAACTGTATGCAACTTACAATGCATAGCTTTTCAAGTTTTTTTTTATTGACCCATATTGTAAATTTCAGTACACTATACAAAGCTAAATAAAACAAGTGTGATCATAATTATTTAGAATGTTATCTCTGAGATTATTTATTTTTTTTTATTCCTGAAGAACGTCTTTAAATAGAGAAAAAAATAAATTTCTATGAATTTTCCTTGAAATTGTATACTCTATGGTGCAACACAAGGACACATTGGGTTAAAAAACAGAAAAATGATTTCCACTAGACTTCAATGTCCTTAGTGGATCCTTAACAGTAAGAAGTCATTACTTTGCATCTGACAGCACTGTGTATATTCCCAGTCTTCTCTATGAGACTAGACATTGTTTACAGTTAACTGTATACTTCTAAATTTGGAAATGCTGGTATTTTCTAAGTTTTAACAAAACATACGTTTACAAGAACAATGATCTTACAGCTTTGTCCCATTTGTTTTCATTAAACATTTTGGATCCACTACTCTGATCAGAAGTCCGGAGATTGAGATAAATATGTGCAAATGTAAATTTCCCTCTGAGAAAGCAGTGTTTATGCTTCCTTTTAAACATTTATTTTAATTAAAGGGGTTTTCCCAGTTACAGATTTGCATGATATGTCAACCAAGTCAGAAGTGGAGCAATGCAATACTGACACCAATACAAAAAATGGGATCCTTTATTTTAATATAAAGTGTCAGGGAGATACCATATCACTGGTTAAAGGGAGACCTCAACCAACATGACTCTTTGATGTGGTCCATATCATCACTCAGTGAGCATTTGCCTAAGCTGGGACTGTGAAACATGGTCAATGATTACTACAAACCACAATGTTTACAAAGCAGTTTTTGGTTGTGCTATTTCAAAGCACCACGTCAGTATTTTCTTTTTTTCTGTTTTTTTATTATTTTACTGCTGGAGTGGTGCTTTAAATTTATGTTCCCTGCCCCTATTCTCATACTTACTCTCCAGCGTTTTCATCTTCTATCACAGCCGCTCCTGTCAGTTTGTGACCTGCTGACTGCTCCAGTGTTTCATGGAGCACACCGGAGATCACTCTTAAATGCAAGTCTATGAGAGCCTCATTCTCACTCTCACAGACTTGCATTGAGTGCTTGTAACGCAACTTCCGGCAGTCAGAAGTTGCGGTCACAAGATGGCGCCGCATGACCGGAATCTATAAAAGGTGAAAACACTGGACGGCGAGTATATTGCAGTGACCTTAGATTAAAAATACCACTCAAGGGCCGATACAAAACAAAAATGCTGTAGTGGTACTTTAACAGGCAAATATGTTACATAGATGTAAAAGAAGTAATAAAAAAACACATTCATAAAGTAGCATCTGCACCTATGAATTGTATCACAATAATCTTTTATATAATGTATGCCAACCTGCTTCTCATCTGCTTCTTTTTAATAGAACATTAACACAATGTAAATTTATGTAGCCACTTTGTGTAACCGCAGGTTGCAGATTTCAGCCACTGTGCACAATGTCAGGATTTTCCTGCTTGTAGCTCAAGTGGACTGGCCGTTAAGTGACTGACCACTCTAGCAAAAAATAAAGGGGAATCATTACATTAAGCACTGGCAAATTTCAGCCCTGAATGTTAAAGGGAACCTACCACTCAGTTCATGCTATTTTCGGGTAGCATGAATCAGAGCCCGGCTGCACGACGTGGTTGTAAGTCCAAAAAGTATATTACCTAAATTATTAAAATGAGCTATGTCAATTACTCTACTTGTTTATATCCTTTTATTTCATAATTTAGCTGGAAGATTAACTAGCAATAACCAAAGTAATAACAAATGAATAAATATACGAATTAATAATTGATTAATTAAGAATCACTAGCTGTTCAATCCACAAAAACAGAAGATATGCGAATTCTGAAAACTTCCTCTTCCTTTAACAGTTCTCTACATATACCGTACGGAACAATTATATAAGAACACTACAGAAAGTACAGAACATGTGGGAAGATAGTAATCCCTTCTGGGACCTATTGAAAATACAGTGTTATTTTCAGTTCTTTAGAGGAAGGCAGGATTTAGCTAATCCATATATGTCCTTAATTTTAGAGTTTAGAATTTACATATAAAAACATATACAAAGAAAAAACAGAAACAAGTATACCTGTAATATAACAACACAAATGTTGACAGATCTATAGGGAGACAGAAATGTTATTCTAATCAAGCATGCTGGATTATTAAGAATAACATCTGTTAGCCCAGGCCTGGCGGAGCGATGTGGTGGGTTGGCAGCAACTCTTTTCCTAGCACTTTGTTTTATTCATAAAGTTTATTACTAACTCTATCTGACACCAGTGTCCAGATACTGACATAGACGCGGAGAACTTGAAGACGACGCTAAAGCTGGAAAACATCAAGAATTTTACTGCTGTTGCCCATCAGATCGCCAAAATGGCACATGCATATAGTATTTATATCTGTCTGGGCATATGGGCATCTCTATCATTCAAGTATGAATATACTGCAGAAATAAAAAAACTGCATCTGCAGATAAAACATGTGAACAGGTGCCAACTGCTATATCTACACGAAACACAAACAAGCGTCAATACAAATGCAAACATGGAATATATGAAATTTAAACTACACTAATTCTATATAGAATTTACTTGGAAAAACAAAAGCTCTTTGCACAAAAATGGATGCATTTATGCAGTAATTGTCTGAAATATCATGTAATCGTTAATTTCCAATACGGCAAATTACATATATACAGTGCCTTGAGAAAGTATTCGGCCCCCTTGAATTTTTCAACCTTCTCCCACATTTCAGGCTTCAAATATAAAGATAAAAAATTTAAATTTTTATGGTGAAGAATCAACAAGTGGGGCACAATTGTGAAGTTGAACGAAATTTATTGCTTATTTTAAACTTTTATATAAAATAATAAACTGAAAAGTGGGGTGTGCAATATTATTCGGCCCCTTTAAGTTAATACATTGTAGCGCCACCTTTTGCTGCGATTACAGCTGCAAGTCGCTTGGGGTATGTCTCTATCAGTTTTGCACATCGAGAGACAGAAATTTGTGCCCATTCTTCCTTTGCAAATAGCTCGAGCTGAGTGAGGTTGGATGGAGAGCGTTTGTGAACAGCAGTTTTCAGCTCTTTCCACAGATTCTCAATTGGATTCAAGTCTGGACTTTGACTTGGCCATTCTAACACCTAAATACGTTTATTTGTGAACCATTCCAATGTAGATTTTGCTTTATGTTTTGGATCATTGTTTTGTTGAAAGACAAATCTACGTCCCAGTCTCAGGTCTTTTGCAGACTCCAACAGGTTTTCTTCAAGAATGGTCCTGTATTTGTCTCCATCCATCTTCCCATCAATTTTAACCATTTTCCTTGTCCCTGCTGAAGAAAAGCAGGCCCAAACCATGATGCTGCCACCACCATGTTTGACAGCGGGGATAGTGTGTTCAGGGTGATGAGCTGTGTCGCTTTAACGCCAAACATATCGTTTGGCATTGTGCCCAAAAAGTTCGATATTGGTTTCATCTGACCAGAGCACCTTCTTCCACGTTTGGTCTGTCTCCCAGGTGGCTTGTGGCAAACTTTAAACAACACTTTTAATGGATATCTTTGAGAAATGGCTTTCTCCTTCCCACTCTTCCTTACAGGACAGATTTCTGCAGTGTACGACTGATTGTTGTCCTATGGACAGACTCTCCCACCTCAGCTGTAGATCTCTGCAGTTCATCCAGAGTAATCATGGGCATCTTGGCTGCATCTCTGATCAGTCTTCTCCTTGTTTAAGATGAAATTTTTGAGGGACAGACGGGTGTTTATAGATTTGTAGTGGTATGATACTCCTTCCATTTCAATATGATCGCTTGCAGCGTGCTTCTTGGGATGTTTAAAGTTGTAGAAATTTTTTGTAACCAAATCCAGCTTTAAACTTCTCCACAACAGTATCACGGACCTGCCTGTTGTGTTCCTTGGTCTTCATGATGCTCTCTGTGCTTTAAACAGAACACTGATACTATCACAGAGCAGGTGCATTTATACGGAGATTTGATTACACACAGGTGACTTATATTTATCATCATCAGTCATTTAGGACAACATTGGATCATTCAGAGATCCTCAATGAACTTGTAGAGTGAGTTTGCTGCACTGAAAGTAAAAAGGGGCCGAATAATATTGCACGCCCCACTTTTCAGTTTATTCTTTTCTACAAAAGTTTAAAATTAGCAATAAATTTCGTTCAACTTCACAATTGTTGATTCTTAACCATAACATTAACATTTTTATCTTTATGTTTGAAGCCTGAAATCTGGGAAAAGGTTGAAAAATTAAAGGGGGCCGAATACTTTCGCAAGGCACTGTATACACATACTGTATGTGTACCATATATAAAACACTGAATGAATGGGCACTGCCCTAGCAGAGTGCTATTGATCCTTGTTCTAGTGATTGTGGGGTCTCAAAAATGCAACAATATCAACTTTTGAGAATTTATCAATGTATGATATATATCATGGACCCTGGTTTTTAAATGTGCTTGCCAATCAACCTCTGGATAATAATGGGGACCACAGTCACAACCTATCAATCTACAGATATTAGCTTATGAGGGCGGAAAATGGAAAAATGTAGTAATACTAGATCTCTGCTATGTTATCCCTAGAACCTGTTGAACTTGCAAAAAACGGGACCGGCAGGTTCCTGCTAAATTTAAACATATCCTCGATCCGCTCCGGAATCCAGTACCCATATGAGTCTATGGGGACCACAATCCAGAGAATAAAAATGTTGGTGGAAGAGATAGGAGGGGTAAGAGCGCGAGCGGTGTACTCACCGAGGCTATGTCATGGCGGCAAGCTGCTTCCAGGGCCAACAATTAACTCTCATTGAATATTCACTGCTTTGACCGTACACCGGTGCGTGTAATTGTTTGTAGTTAGACACGCCTCTACCCTGAGTGTCAGCTGACTGCAACCAATCACAGGTGCCAGGATGGCCGGTCAGCGGGGAAAGCAGTGCAAGTGTCTGCGGGTCAGAATGGTAGTATAAAAATAAATGAATAAATAAAACAATTGGTGCAAGGTCCCCAATATTCTGATGCCAGCACAGATAAAGCCCACAGCTGCAGCCCTCAGCTGTCGGGCTTTATCTGTGCTGTGTGTCAAAATAAGCCCAGAGTTACATGTGCGAGGGACTCACATCACATCACCCGGCATGGCCTGCTGCTCTCCGAACATGAGCGTGCAGGTACTTAGAAACACATGCTGCTGACCCGCTCCTGTCAGAAGAGTGTGCAGCTGTGCTGGGTGATGTGATGTCAGACTCCAGGTCTGCCGTAATCCACACGAGGTTCCACGGCGATTCAGCTCTGCTGCATCTTACAGAGAGCGGCCATAGAACAAGACTGCCGGCTGTGAGTGCAGACAATGACTGAACCGTGATGAGCAATGACTGCAAGCAGACACTGTCACAGGCTGGCGGTGCGTCTGACTGCAACCTACCACAAACGACTTGACGGCCGATGGGCAGGGAAAGCACGGAAAGCTGTGTGTATGCAATGAGCCTATTGCGCACTACAGGAAGTGAATGTGGGAACCAGAAGTAGTTTGCCGCCATGACACAGAGTCTACCTATGTATGAAATGCTCGCTTAATTCTTGTTTTCTTTATTTTTCCTTTAATTTTCCCAGTGCCGAATCTTGATCATACACCCGAAATCTTGGACCCAGGTCCAGCACCCGGGCATCTTTGAAACCTCTGGGTCTGCTCAGCCCTAGTTATCATACAAAAGGGGGAGGCGGGAGAGTTAAATTATACAGCTCATGCAATGATTAGATATAATGCATCCAATCATTATGGTAATGATTTACACAAAGTTTGTTAGTTAATAGATGCTATAAAGATATATCATAAGTGAACTCCATCTGTGCAGCTCTCCTATACAGTGGTGCTCAGCTTGTTTACATAGTGACTGGGAAACACATAGCAGGAAAGAAATCTGAATGTTGTGCAGGTCGAAAAAAAACAAAAAAACACAAAAATTAACAGTTTTCAACACAAAGATGAAATTGTTCTGTTAATATAATATTTTACAGATAAATGAAACATTCATAAGACATGTATACATTTGTCGCACTTGGGTTTGCCCATCTGACGTCATAGTGCTCCCATTCTCACCACCGATGCACGCACTTATCTTACCTCCCAGCTTATAAGTACACATGTGTCAGAGAGGAATGTCAGGACTGGAGGTCTGCACTGTGCGGGTGGTCCTGCTGCAGTTGTGATCTCTGTGGCGTCTGAGTAAGGACCATACTGAAATACAAATATTCTATGTTGGTAATTCCCCGATTTAATGTGTCTGGCCTAGATTCCACAAAGTGATATTTTATAACATTACTCAATAAAAACACAATTTTAAAGTTTCTATTTATTACTGATTTTCAGATTACTTTCTTGAAATCTCACATCCGTTCCAAACTATTTCCTGGGTAGTACATTGCAGTTATTTTACTAACGTACATATAATAAATGTCTGATAAATTATGGGTTGCATAGACCAAACTCTACAAAACATACAAATTATTTTATACAGATGAGTGAATCAATTTGCAAGACACCGGTCTAGAAGCCACATCTATGGCTGTCAGGTGGGAGCACTGTGATCTTCTTTCTACCCGCCGACATCTGCGGCGACTCTTCCGATTTGTAGGCCTATCCTGATGTCATCATTGTAGCATGACGCACTTATGACATGTCGCTGGGATTCCAGCATGTAGAAGGCAGTGTGCCGGACTCCCATACAGCAGCCATGGAATTCTGACATGGACACTGTAGCAGGGAATAGCACACACACGTCCATGGTGACATTCCAGAGCTAGAAGGCAAAAGTCTCCAAGATAATCAAGGTTTCTTTAATCTCCTATTTCTGCCAGACCATGCAATAGGTATTTGTTTTGGGTTAACTTTCTGGATGTTCTCTATATTAGCCAATACCTAGAGAAATGGTGTTGTGTAGTAACTTAATGTCTAAGGAAGGTAAATACCACCAAGATTAAGTGAATTGTAAAGGGAATCTGTCACCACATTTGACCAATCGAAACTATTAATATGGGCATACAGGTTCTAGAATGTGGAAAAATGTCATACCTGTATGTCTCATATCAGATGCCTTGTTGTGGATAAATAATCATTTATCACTTTATATAATTGAGCTCTTCCAGGCTATGGGGCGGATGCTGCCTGGAAGATAACTCTGCCTCCAGAGAGTATTTTAAATAAAAGGGACGTTATCAGTGTGATGTGTAATGGCCGCTCTCTGCAGAGTGGTGTGTGAATATAGCTGACACATCTGCAGGTTCTTCTCAGCTTCAGCCTCCATCTCACAGGCAAACAGGCAATATTGTTGCAAAAAGCAGAACTCAGTGACCTGCAAAAAAATCAAATTTAATTTCTCCTGTTCTGTGTCAGTTACGTGTCTCACACTGGTAACGCCCCTTCTATTTAACATGATCTCAGGAGACAAAGTTATCCGCCCCATAGCCTGGAAGAGCTCATTTATATAAAGTGATAAAAGAGGATTTTTCTACAACGAGGCATCTGATATGAGACATACAGGTATTACATTATTCAGCCTTCTCTAACCTGTATGTCCATACTAATAGCTTAGATAGGTCAAATGTGGTGACAAATTCCCTTAAAGGTTCTTGTCAAAAGTCAAGCCATATTCATAAAAAAAAAATATATCAAACAAAACTAATAGCTGTTGCATTTCCTCTAATTTTTGTAAATTATCAAAAATTAGAGAAGGCAGAGGATATTACTGACGACAGGCTTGAAAACAAATGCAGAATCATTTGTAGAGATGTTGCTAATAACATCTCAAACAGAAAATGTCTTTTTCTTAGCACAGGTCAAGAGGTGATTGGTTCTTATAAGGAATTGCTCCACATTGTGCCTGCGTTAGTTTTCACAATTTGAGATTGTTAAATTGGTTTCCAGGCTGGGAAGAAGCATATTCATTTACATAGAAGACACATTTGCCATTATGTCATCAGAGGAAGACTGAGACACCCATGAATTTTCATTAAGGAGTGACTGAAAACACTTACTCCTCCATCGTTGAGCGCTCGTACTCTGAATTGATAAGTACTTCCAGGAAGCAGCTCGCTGACTGTACACTCCAAATCACAGCCATGATACACCTCAGTGGTATGTCCTCCAGGTACACCGAGCTCTAGGCTGTACTCAGATACCTGGCCCCCTGGGGCATCTGTGGAGAAGGTTAATATGGGGGTTAACGCAAGTAATAGAATGGAATCCTGACTGCCAATATATCCCAATAGAAATAATATCAACAAAACCTTGTCACTGGCAAAACAATGCTACTTCCACATGAAATTTAGGCAGAAAAATATGCAGTGCGGAGAGGGCCTGGGTTCCCAAAACCGTAATTTCTTCATCTGAAAAAAAGTCTCATTATGCTAATCAGACTCGGATTTGATGGCATCCCATTTTTTTTTCAGACCCATAGACTTGAACAGCTGACAGAGGCAAGTCGTGCATGCTGTCATCTGGCATGTGCACGGCCTCATTGAAAAACTTTGGTCCGAGTGCAATCTGATTTTTTTTGCGGATGACACCCTGATAGAAAATACAGTCATCTACGCAAGCCCTTACAGGCATACAGAAAAGAATGCGAAGAAAATAGTTTACATATGTTATACCAGTATCATTTTTGCCAATTATATGTAAATAACCAATTATATTGAGAATTCAAAAAATTTAAAAATTAAAATTAAAAACAAAACCCTTATTACCCAGTGTGCCACCTGGCACAAGGGCCACTGGATGAGTTGGATACAGAGCCAAAAGATGGTACTTCTATGAAAGCGCCATTTTCTGGGGTGGCTGCGGACTGCAATTCGAAGCAGGGGGGCCAGAAAGCTTGGGCTACCCTGTGCTGTGGATTCCAATCCCCAGCTACCTAGCTGTACCTGGCTGGGCACAAAAATTGGGCGAAACCCACGTCTTTTTTTTTTTTTTAATTTCATGAAATTCATGAATTAATTAAAAAAAGGTCTTCCCTATATTTTTAGTTCCCACCTGGGTACAAATAGACAGCTGGGGGCAGCCCGTACCTGCTTGCTGTACCTGGCTGGCATACAAAAAATATGGTGACGCCCATGTCTTTTTTTTTTTTTTAGTTTTTGGGCAAAAAAAAAATAAAAAAAGGGCTTCCCTGGATCTTCCATTACCAGTGAAGGTAACACCAGGCAGTGGGGGTTGCCAGCAGCTGCTTGGGTTACCCTTAGCAATAGAAAATGCAGCGGGAGCAGACGCATTTTTTTTTTTTTTACCCCTAACCCGGTTTGTTTAAAATAAAAAAAAAAATAGGCATGGGCTTCGCCCATCGAGCATTTTACTGCTCACTTATTCCTACTCCTGACCACACAGCCAGAAGAAATCAGATCAGCTGACTCCAGTGTCAGCCGATTAATTGTTTTGTGTTAACCTGCATCAATCGCAGGGTGTGCGGGCTGTGAGGTCAGCTGAGTTTCGCCGGCACTGTAGTCAGCTGATCTGAACTCAGCTGACCTCACAGCCCACAAACGCTGCGTTGGATGCAGGGGGACACAAAACAATTAATCGGCCAACACTGGAGTCCTCAGCTGATCTGAACTCCAGACCACATAGCCAGCACACGTGATTTGCAGAAGCCAGTGATTGCTGTTAACCCATATCCATCGCAATGTGTTCTCTCTCTCTCTCGTCGAGTTTTACTGACTCCCGATCACATGACTCCAATGTCCGCCCATAAACTGCAAGTGAAAGGACCCTGTAAAATAACACTTGCGTTTGCATGCGTTCAACACTGAATCAACAGGATCCAGTCATCTGCGCTTGACAAACTTTAAAAAAACGCTCATGTGAAAGCAGCCTAAGGGGCCCTTTGCACACTACGACATCGCAAGCCGATGCTGCGATGCCGTGCGAGATAGTCCCCGCCCCCGTCGCAGCTGCAATATCATGGTGATAGCTGGCGTAGCGAACATTATCGCTACGCCAGCTTCACATGCACTCACCTGCCCTGCTACGTCGCTCTGGCCGGCGACCCGCCTCCCTACTAAGGGGGCGGGTCATGCTGCGTCATAGCGACGTCACACGGCAGGCGGCCATTAGAAGCGGAGGGGCGGAGATGAGCGGGATGTAAACATCCCGCCCCCCTCCTTCCTTCCGCAGAGCCGGCGTGAGACGCAGTGACGCAGGTAGGAGATGTTCCTCGCTCCTGTGGCTTCTCACACAGCGATGTGTGCTGCCGCAGGAACGAGGAACATCGTACTTATCACTGCTGCCAAATAATGGAAAAGTCGGACCCTACACCGATGATACGATAACGATGCTTTTGCGCTTGTTAATCGTATCAAAAAGGATTTACACACTACGATATCGACTGCGACGCCGGATGTGCGTCACTTTCGATATGACCCCACCGATATCGCACTTGCGATGTCGTAGTGTGCAAAGCCTGCCTAAGTCTGTCCCTTTCTCTATATATCCATTGGCTCTGAAAAAGGCTGACTTAGCTAATGAAATAAGCACAGCGCAATCCTTCACACAGAAAACACTCACGTCTAAAACACACCAGAAGTGGAACTGATTGAGGACCAGTGAGTATATATGAAGATAGGGGCACCTTGTTTAATAAGTCATTTCGAATACTTTAACCAGGATAACCACTTTCGATATTTTGGGCTTCAGTTTCTGCCACCAGGGACTAATCTATGGATTTCATTAGTCCCAATGTAAGATAAAGGCTCCAAATCATTTAATGTTACGGATTTCATAGCAGAAATACAGCAAACCGTGGTTGTCAATTAAAGCAAATCACTGACTTTTATATCCTTTGCATTTTTACAGCTTATTGTATTTTAATGATCACACACCACATTATAAAATAATCCAAAAGCTACTGTTCAGAAACTCAACTCAAGATGGGCAAAGCTGAAGATCAATATATCTGAGATTTACTTTTTTCCTTTTAGTAATATGCACAAATACAAATTCTTAATCGGCAGATACCTACCCCATTGTAAATAAACTTCTTTGTGCTTTGGCTTGCCTACTAATCTTGGTGCTTGACAAGGACCTGGTGCTACACATAATGTGCGAATAGGCTGACTTTCAGAACACTAAGCAAACAAAAGAAAAGTAAGTATTCCAGAAACCTGTAGCAAACATTTCATTTTATGTTTAGTTAGTATTTATGCACTTTCTCAGTGTTTATACTATAGGTAAAATATCATTAAGCCAAACCAAAGAATGATTCTCAAGTAATGTGCCAAATTGTACAGTATGTACTAATCTACACAACAGCCTGCAGAATAATGTATTTTTATCACATTTATATATCCAAGTTATTTACAGTATTATATGATAATGATAGTTGGAAAAAAAAGTGCAATACAAGGGTTTATGCTGGTTTACATGAGCACAGGTATAGGGAGAACAGAGATAGAGGCAGGAGAATTGTTACAGGTTTTGAACATGGGTCCCAGGATCTTCAGGTTATACCTTTTTATTCGCCCCCCCCACCCCACAAAAAAGTGGCGAAATGTACGTTGAGGTAGCGAGACGTGGATCTAGTGGCCAGCAGTAAGTATTGTGCCTTTCTATGTGTCTTCTATAATCATATGGTCGTTTGTGACCGAGTTATTGAGCCTCAGACAAGGAGCAGCATTAGACATGCGCATCTTACTATTTGAGTGGTTTACAAGTGTCAGCGATATTGCACAGCACAGGGCACTTTAAACCCATCTATTTACGCATAGATTGTAGCATTATACTGTGATTTATAATGCACATGCGTGTGCAAACACAGATATCATACAATATAATTCATCTAACTGTAAAAATGAAGTTTTAATGGCTGTATTTATATATGTATATGTATTATTCTGGCCTACCTCCATATTCCCGGTTGTTATATTGTGGAACTTTCTACTTATACTTTTTAATATAATGAATAAAATTAAATATTTTTTAAACTATTCTGATTTCCTAAGCTTCATTGATCTGAATACCTTATACAAACCTTGGTGTGAATTGTAGTCTGTTGAAACTTCACCACTTTTGTGGAGAAACAAAAGCAAATTGTTTAGGCATATTGTGATTTATTAATTGGCATCTCCCCTTCTATTCTGCCAAAAACTCAAAATGTGCCATTAAATTAAAGAGGCAGTCCCATTAACACTGTACATGGCTGCCCCCATGCAGCGGTGGAATCCGCGCCAGCAGTCCATGCCACATCACTCCTCACAATTGTGCTACTGAGGAAGGTCCATTTTGGACCGAAAACGTTCTTCAAGCACAATAAATACACTTTTTCATCACACTTTGGGAGTGCCTTGTTACTTCTTCTTTTAATATTATAAATGTGCACCTGTTATGCACTATGCACTGAGAAATGACCGTATCAGAACATGTAGGAATATTGAGTGAACATACATCTACTGATTTGGGGAGGAAAGAAAGGATTAGCCACTTCGGTAATTTGATTTCTAAGAACCATCCACAACAGCACCACAGGAGGTTGCCTACCCAAGCTAACTAGGAATAGCAAATATGAAGAGCTTAAAAAGCCCCTCCCCTTCCCCCATCCTCAAGTGTCTTACTAAAGGACCTCACTGGTGTGAATGCTTCTGAATTTTAAATATTTATTTAAAAACAATTAGGAATTGAATAACCATAAAGAACAAAAAAAAGTGTGTGATGGTGAAGGGGGGTGGGGAGACACTACCAGTGCTGTCGTGGAGGGTTCTTAGAAACTGAATTACCTGTAAGTCAAATTCTATTTTTTCTAATCCACTCCACAACAGCACCACAGGAGAAATACCAAAGAATAACGCTAGTAAGAGATGATTGCGTGGAGGATTTTTCTTCCAAAGGCTAAATCTCTTATAGACATCAAATCTGTTCTATAGTGCTTAGTAAAAGTATGTACCGAGGACTAGATAACCGCTCTGCAGATCTGCTCGATTGATGCACTAGCCCTTTTTGCCCAGGAGACAGACATAGCTCTTGCGGGATGAGCTTTCAGCGATACCAGAGGAGATTGATTTTGCTTTCTATAGGATTCAACAATCGCTTTGTTGATCCAATTTGCCAAATAAATTCTTGACTTTCTTCCCCTTATTTGGTCAGTAGTACTGAATAAAGAGGTTCTGATCTTTCCTCCAAGGCTTTGTTTGCTATAGATAATGAGAATAGTTCTCCAGACATCCAATGAATGAAATTCTTCATCTCTGCAGCCTTTTAGGTTTTGAAAAAAGGAAAGGAGAATTAATTCTTGGGACATATGGAACTCTGTTGTTATTTTGGGTAGAATTATTTATCTGTGGAAGAGCAAGCGCACATAGGGTCTTACCCGGTATGGGATTTCACAGATAGGGTGCCAAAGGCACACTCACCTGATGAAGTTGTGTCAGGCACAACTCCTTATAAGCACATATATTTCAAATGGTGGTGAGCAGCAGCCCCGAAGAAAGCGATAAAACAATATGGTAAAAAGAGAGAGATCCGGGTTTAATGCGGTGCTAGAAACCACTTTGAAACGTGTTGACCTGCAGAAATAAAGAAAAAGGATTTCATCATATATCCTTGGATTCTTGTGGTTTCTAGCGCAGCATTAAACCCGGATCTCTCTCTTTTTAACCATATTGTTATTTTGAGTAGGAAGGATGGGTCTAGGCAGAGTACCATCCTGTATTCTAGGATTCTCAGATAGGGTTCCCAATTAGATAGAGCCTGGATCTCACTGATTCTTCTCGCTGTAATTTTGGCTACCAGGAAAGCCACTTTTCAGGATAATCTGTTCATTTGAATTTGGGACACTGGTTCAAAGGGCAGCCTAGTCATATGTTTGAGTAACACATTCTGGTTCTGAGATGGAACTATATTAAATCTTCTATGGTGTATTCTAGAGGCTGCTGCCCTGTATATTTTTATACCATTGGTGATCTGCCAAGTTTTGGTCAAAAAAGGATCTTAAAGATTGAAGCCTTGACCGTGAGGGTACTAGGTTTTCAACCCTTTTGACAGTGCATCTTGTAAAAAGCCTAATATCCTGAATATGTCTGGATAAAATGCAAGAGGTCATTGATTCCAGCACTGACATAGCGAATCTTGCAGACATCTGGTTGGTTTCTTAGAGCATAACGTTTGGCTTTTAACTGTAATTGTTTGGGTACTAGAAGAGAAGATGTGCTAAATTTTGAATAAGACCTTTTCGGTGGAGGGATTCAAGTCTGATTTTTCCTTATTTACTAACCAACCCAACGATCTTAGAATATGAAGTGTTGAGTAGAGATTAACTGGAATAGAGGAAGCCATAATTTTAAAGTCATCTAGATAAAGGATGATCCAAATGTCTTAGTTCCTGATGATAACCGAAGAGCTGAAGAAATCCCGAAAGGAAGGACATTGAACTGAAAATAAAGAACTTCCTGGCCTTGCGAGACCACAAATCTTAGGATGAATGGGCACGTGATAGTAGGCATCCCGTAGCTTGATCGTTGCCATGACTAAGTGAGACCTTGAATCCTATAGACTCCATTTTGAACTTTTTGTAGGTAACATACTGATTTTGGCAATTTAAATTTATGATAATTCTGAAGTCCCCACTTGGTTTTTGTTTTATCAGAAACTGTAGAGAATAACGGTCTTTGCCTTGTGCTAGTCTTGCAACTGAGGAAATCACACCAGAAGCTTGTGGGTCTGGGAGCCCTGAGATTAAGATCTTCTGAAATCTTTGAAATGGCAGGGATCTTCCCTCCAGCCATTGAGGGGGGCTAGGAGGAGAACTCTATTTTTGACCCCACTCTGACAGATTCCTGAATTTTCTGATCCGAAGATATATTCTGCTACTGTGAAAGAAAACTTGAAAGTCTGTCTTCTACCTGATTGGTGTCATTGTCTTTCTTGATGTTGTTTCTCTCTGTACTAAGGTTCTAGACCTGTGAACAATGAAACAATCTAATCTTGAAGATTTTCAGTTCAGGAAGACACTTCTTATAACAAATGTTTTCGTATAACACTTTTTTTTTTATAACAGATCATCTAGAGCTGGACCAAACACATACTTAATGGGATAAAGCAAAGTTTAGACTTGGATACAATATCTCCACCGTACATCTTTAACCAGAGAGCTCTTCTTGTGGATCTTGGTAACGATCTAAACTGATTCTGCTGAAGCAACTGCTATGAATCAAGTAGGCAAAGAGGCCGGCAGGTCTTCCCTATGGGTGCCACAATTGATATGATCTTCCAGTTGCTGCAACCAATCATGGCTTTTATTATACAGGTGTAGACTACTTTGTTTTCAGAGTCCCAAAACTTACCTCAACAGGCTATCCATCTTTCGATCCAATGCGTCCTTTAGCAGGGAGGAATCTTGAAATGGCAACGTAGTTTTTTTTTGCTACACTAGCCACATGGATAATCTATTTTAGGATTCTCAGTCCAATATTGGATTATGTCCTCATCTAATGGAATCTATCCTTCAGTTCTCCTAGGATGTTTAGATTCATCTCTGAGAATTCCTACTCATCTAGACTTAAACTCTGTACATTATCATGAATAGGAAACACCATCTTCTTTCTTAATCTCAAACCTCTGCTGAACATTTTATCCTGGATTTTTCCAGCAGTTTTTTCATCCTCTCTCACTGTATCTCTTATTGCCGATAAGAGCTCCTCCTTGTCTTCTTATGAAAAATAATAGAATTTTTTTAAATCATCCTGGTCTATACTGTGACTCAGCGTAAGCTTCCCTTCTTTCATTCATTCCTCAAAGATGGATAGGTTTGTTTCAGAATCTGAACTGTCTTTAGTGTCGTACTTCCTCATTTTCGTTCTTGATGGTGCCACAGTAAAGGATTGAGAGAAGGAAGCTATGGTAGATTGAATCTTCTGATGCATCATTCCTCTTACTTCTTCCATAAGGGAGGGCTGCTCCTCTTTAACAATTTTTTTCATGCACCGTTGCCATAATGATTTATTGTGGGAAGAGGAGAGCTTTTTATTACAAATGGCACATTTGCGATTTGAAGTATTATCTTTAACCTTTTCTATAGGATCCACATCCCCTTAAAAGAAAGAGATGACATAAGATCGAATTCTGCACTAAAGAGGGTACATACCTATACCAGCAATATTCACTGGGCCTCAGTTAACACTGGACTCTGCAGATGCAGCTCGAAGGGAAGACACACACTCTGTATTAGAACCTCGGTCCTACCTTAAGATGTCTTCATTCAGGGTCAGGTGTAGTTCAGAGACAGAGTCAACACACTCCCATCCAAAAGGATGAGACGTCTCCTCCATATAAAGGTCCCGTTGTAATTGAGTGTCTAGATAGAGCATAAGCAGTCCCAAATTCAAATTGAGTGGCACGATGCATTCCACCCTGGAACGCACTAGAAGTGACATCAAGCTTCAGAACTCTGATGGCTCATGTGTGCACAGCAAGCCGAAGACAGCGGGGAAGGAGATGAGGGAAGATGCAAAGCTGAGGAGCTACAGGAGGCTGCAGCCTGAACCCATTCAGCATTGCCCAGGGATGTAGGAGAATGGTACAGTCCCGCTCCAGGAGGAACGGGAGCAGCATACTGGGGAGGAAGGCAAAGCGATTGACCCCTGGCTGTCCGGCTACAGAAAGGTAATAAACAGGAAGTGACTGTTCGTTGGTCACGGCACCCCAGGAAACCTCTCCATGCTCTTAAGGACAGGAAAACACTAAGGATGGAGGGAGTGGAGGGGTTATTTAACTTTTGTGTTTTCTTCTGTGGTGCTGTTGTGGAGGAGATTACAAAAAGAAAAAAAAATAGTATACAGACAGGACAGCATAGAATCGCAGATGCTGCTTTCT
Organism: Anomaloglossus baeobatrachus; assembly: GCF_048569485.1. Lineage (NCBI taxonomy): Eukaryota > Metazoa > Chordata > Amphibia > Anura > Aromobatidae > Anomaloglossus > Anomaloglossus baeobatrachus. The sequence goes on from NC_134355.1 coordinate 484,088,125, forward strand.
GTCAGGTAATGTATGTTTAAAAACAGGCAGGGAAATATTTTAACTCACAGAAAATTTATCTGTGATCCCATGCTGGCTATCGGTGCACTTTTTTTTGCGTCCTCCCCGGTCCAAAAGCTGTGGTATGTTCATACCATGTTCCTGTATGGTCAGACACAGCCGTTAAACAGTATAGCACTGCACATTTACAAGATTATCTCAGCAGAGAAACTTTTTTTTTTTTTTTTTAACACAACCAATTGTAGAACTTATTCCAAGATCTATTGATTTAAAATGTACTTTGTTCAAAGGAAAACCCCTTTAAGTCCACACCCCAGGACCAGATATAATACCTAATCTACAGAGGTATTCCATTTTATCAAGCTGCATAACAGGATTACAAATAGACAAGCAGCAATGTTTTCTTCACTCTGTCCTAATGAGCTCTAAATCCTTGGTGGCTACATCTGTATGCATATCCCATCTATATTCAGTTTTGCATTATAAATTTTCATCACTGTCGATTGTGATTTGATCTTTAAATATCCAAAGCCTAATGAAGCAATTTTTAGCAGAAAATGTAAGGAAAAAAATGGTACAGTGCAATAAATCTACATACTTAATACATCACAGTAAAATAGAGGCTCTACATACCTGACTGTGTCCTCCTGTGCTGATGGAGCACACGCGGAGCTTGTATAAAGTGCCTGGTTTCAAGTCATTACAGGTATATTCTGTTGCAGACCCACTATATGCCACCTTCCATTGTGTTGCTGCAAAAAAAACATGGCCATTATTAAAATGCGATTCTTAACAGCACTTAATAGAGAAACCAATAATGATATGGGACATTTACTTTTAAGTGGCTATAATATAGATGTAGATTAATTTTCTAAGCCTAAAGAGTACTACTGGCCATTTTATAAGAATGTAATGAAGAGTGTTCTCTCAAAGACTGCAGTACAGAATACAAGAATAAGAATCCAGCTCCACCATTTTACTTTCCATTTTGTATACTGGCAACGTGCAATTTTCTAAGATCAGTCTTTAAAAGAAACCGGTCACCAGATTTGTCCCCTATAAGCTGCAGCTACCACCAGTAAGCCCCTATATACACTATCTAGAATGCTGTATATGAAGGCCCCGTCACACTAAGCAACATCGCTAGCAACATCGCTGCTAACAAACAACTTTTGTGACGTTGCTAGCGATGTTGCTGTGTGTGACATCCAGCAACAACCTGGCCCCTGCTGTGAGGTCGTTGGTTGTTGCTGAATGTCCTGGGCCATTTTTTAGTTGTTGCTGTCCCGCTGTGAAGCGCAGATCGCTGTGTGTGACAGCGAGACAGCAACAACTAAATGTGCAGGCAGCAGGAGCCGGCTTCTGCGGAGGCTGGTAAGCTCAGTAAACAGCGGGTAACCAAGAAGCCCTGTCCTTGGTTACCCGATATTTACCTTTGTTACCAGCCTCCGCCGCTCTCACTGTCAGTGCCGGCTCCTGCTCTGTGCACATGTAGCTGCAGGACACATCGGATTAATTAACCCGATGTGTGCTGTAGCTAAGAGAGCAAGGGGCCAGCGCTAAGCATTGTGCGCTGCTCCCTGCTCTGTGCACATGTAGCTGCAGCACACATCGGGTAATTAACTCGATGTGTGCTGTAACTAGGAGAGCAGGGAGCCAGTGCTCAGTGTGCGCTGCTCCCTGCACGTGTAGCTCCGTGCGCTGGTAACCAAGGTAAATATCGGGTTGGTTACCCGATATTTACCTTAGTTACCAAGCGCAGCATCTTCCACGCGGCGCTGGGGGCTGGTCACTGGTTGCTGGTGAGCTCACCAGCAACTCGTGTAGCGACGCTCCAGCGATCCCTGCCAGGTCAGGTTGCTGGTGGGATCGCTGGAGCGTCGCAGTGTGACATCTCACCAGCAACCTCCTAGCAACTTACCAGCGATCCCTATCGTTGTTGGGATCGCTGGTAAGTTGCTTAGTGTGACTGGACCTTAAGTGTCCAGGCTGATTTGCATAATGTAAAAAAGACCTTTTATTATACTCACCTGTGGGGTGGTCGGGTCCGATGGGCATTGGTGATCTCCATCCGGCGCCTTCCATCTTCTTGCGATCGCCGTCCTCCTTCCTTGCTCCGTGTAGATGACCTTTCCAACGTCAGCCGCACAGAGTCCTCCATTTCGCTCCTGCCTATGCGCACATCTCTATGCCCTGCTGAGGGCATATTAAAGTATTGTAGTGCGCATGTGTTCTTTGACATTTTCCCGTGCCTGCGTATTACAGTACTTTCCTCTGCCCTCAGCAAGGCAGAGAGAAGTGCCCGTCCGCAGGAGCGCAATGGCGAACTCTGTGTGGATGACATAGCATGCGTCATCCACACAAAGCAAGAGGGAGGACGGCGATCGCAAATAGATAGGAGGTGACAGACTGAGACCAGCGACGCCCATCGAACTAAACCACCCCCTAGGTGAGTATTATAAAGGTGTTTTTTACGTTATACACAGCGGCCTAGGCTCTTATATACAGTATTCTAGAATACTATACATAAGAGCCCACTGGTGGTGTCTGAAGCTTATAGGGGACAAATCTGGTGACAGGTTCCCTTTAACATAATGAATAAAGTCATTAATTCCACATCTCACCACTGTATATTAGATTATTTTAGTAGTAATACGGCTAATACTTATTAAGGCTTAAATGTGTATGATGCTAGTGAATGTGAATAGAAAGTAAAGCCTAAGAAACCATTACGTTCATTAGTATACGACGATGTGACAGTAACAGCTTACTATGCATTTAATAGAGGGGTTGATGTTGTGCATCTTGTGGACTTATTGAGTTCACATTTAATTTTATTTTCTTCGAAGCCAAACCTCACGAGAAAACAGACTTTAGGTTCTGATGACCTGTTTCTTGGAATTCATTAGCGATGCACAAGCAATCTTAACTGTGTAATTGGTAGGAAGTGACTCTACTGCCGTCTTCCATCCAGACTCTGCTGTGATCTGTTTGTGCAACGCTCCTTAACATTTTGCCATCCTTTCTGTAGATTTCAGATTAATGAATAGAAATGAATGTACGCAGCCTGTTTGTTAGTGGCTAGGCTGAGGTGACATAGAAGAAAACTGAATTTTTAAGGTTACACTATTTTATACTATGTGTAGAGGTTCTTGAAATTATATTATTTTAGTTTTGAAACCAGTGATTTCTCTGGGAATTTAATTTACTGTAATAGAAAAATAAATCTAAGTTACACCCAGGTTAGCAATTGTAGAAGAGGTAGATGCAGAAAATAAGGGTGTATCGCTACGTGACAATTTTGTAGCAGAAAATAAGGTGTATAGACATGACAATTTTGTAGCTTATTTTTGTGAAAAACTCTTCCAATAGACTGTAACTAGAGCACTTTTATACAATTTTGCAATAATTGCTGTGGGCGGCACGCTGGCTCAGTGGTTAGCACTGCAGTCTTGCAGCACTGGGGTCCTGGGTTCAAATCCCACCAAAGACAACATCTGCAAGGAGTTTGTTGGGGCTTCCTTCAGAGTCTCCAATTTCCTCCCACATTCCAAAGACATACTGATAGGGGGTTTAGATTGTGAGCCCCAATGGGGACAGTGTTACTTATGTATGTAAAGCACTGTGGCATTAATGGCGCTATATAAGGAAATATTATATTATTATTATTATTATTAACCCAGAAGATTTTGATGTACCTAATACACTGGTCATACACCACTACAGTTTTTGGCCAAATATTCATTTGGCAGACCGCTATCTCTAATGACACCCCCATACACATGAGAGCTCAACTAAGCAATTATGTGGTTTCAATGGGAAGAGAGAATAACGCTACCAAAAACAGATGGATTAAGCTTTCTAGCCGCCAGATCATTCTCTTCCATGACATCAACTTATCAGGGAGAGCCAAGAAGCCTTCATGCACATCTGATGGTTGGCTGGTCCCATAGAAAAAGTGAGGTTCAGACAATTTTCATCTTATATGTATGGGGCTTTAAGAGCAACAAATGGGGCATAATATTGTGGCAACACAATAGGTTTGACAATAAATCTGGTTAATTGTAAATGTATTGAGACCTCTTAAATTTTTGTTTTATTTTTGACATGTGCTGCATTTAAAAAGGACTTCAGGGACCTAAATGTTAAGGACATGCAAAATGTATTCAAAGAAGAAGAAAAAAAAGCCACGGTATAAAGGGCGCTGCTCACAAGGGAGATAGGAGATGAATAGTGAAGATTTATTTGAGCTACGTGTTTCAGGGATACAATAAAACAATAATAATTTCCCCCTTCCTCAGGTAGCATAAAGATAAAAGTGTAGCAGACACATATATATATATATATATATATATATATATATATATATATATACAATGAAAGGATAAGATAATGCACAGACCCTCCCTCAGTGTTGGTCCCAATTAAGAATTGATTACCCCATATGTAATTAACCCTCAGATCTCCAAAAAACAATCTGGGGTGTCGGAACTAGATTATTATGGGATGAATCATTGGGGTCGGGGGTTATATTAATTCAATTAGAATAAATGTACATAAGAGTTATGACATAAAAATTAAAATAAGATTAAGGATGATGTTGGTATTTCCCAATTATTAATATTATCTAGAGCTATACCCTTGAAAGAACCAGGAAATAGCAAACTGCAAAGTAATAAAGAAGGGAATTTTGTTTACTTACCGTAAATTCCTTTTCTTCTAGCTCCAATTGGGAGACCCAGACAATTGACAATTGGGGTGTATAGCTATGCCTCCGGAGGCCACACAAAGTATTACACTAAAAGTGTAAAGCCCCTCCCCTTCTGCCTATACACCCCCCGTGCTCCCACGGGCTCCTCAGTTTTGGTGCAAAAGCAAGAAGGAGGAAAAAATTATAAACTGGTTTAATGTAAATTCAATCCGAAGGAATATCGGAGAACTGAAACCATTCAACATGAACAACATGTGTACACAAAAAAACAGGGGCGGGTGCTGGGTCTCCCAATTGGAGCTAGAAGAAAAGGAATTTACGGTAAGTAAACAAAATTCCCTTCTTCTTTGTCGCTCCATTGGGAGACCCAGACAATTGGGACGTCCAAAAGCAGTCCCTGGGTGGGTAAATAATACCTCATAATAGAGCCGTAACGGCTCCGTCCTACAGGTGGGCAACCGCCGCCTGAAGGACTCGCCTACCTAGGCTGGCATCTGCCGAAGCATAGGTATGCACCTGATAGTGTTTCGTGAAAGTGTGCAGGCTCGACCAGGTAGCTGCCTGACACACCTGCTGAGCCGTAGCCTAGTGCCGCAAGGCCCAGGACGCTCCCACGGCCCTGGTAGAATGGGCCTTCAGCCCTGAGGGAACCGGAAGCCCCGAGTAACGATAAGCTTCGAGAATTGGTTCCTTGATCCACCGAGCCAGGGTTGATTTGGAAGCTTGTGTCCCTTTACGCTGGCCAGCGACAAGGACAAAGAGTGCATCCGAGCGGCGCAGGGGCGCCGAACGAGAAATGTAGAATCTGAGTGCTCTCACCAGATCTAACAAGTGCAAATCCTTTTCACATTGGTGAACTGGATGAGGACAAAAAGAGGGTAAGGAGATATCCTGATTGAGATGAAAGGGGGATACCACCTTAGGGAGAAATTCCGGAACCGGACGCAGAACCACCTTGTCCTGGTGAAACACCAGGAAAGGGGCTTTGCATGACAACGCTGCTAGCTCAGACACTCTCCGAAGTGAAGTGACTGCTACTAGGAAAACCACTTTCTGCGAAAGGCGTGCGAGAGAAATATCCCTCATTGGCTCGAACGGTGGTTTCTGAAGAACCATCAGCACCCTGTTCAGATCCCAGGGTTCTAACGGACGCTTGTAAGGAGGGACGATGTGACAAACCCCCTGCAGGAACGTGCGTACCTGTGGAAGTCTGGTCAGGCGCTTCTGAAAAAACACAGAGAGCGCAGAGACTTGTCCCTTAAGGGAGCCGAGCGACAAACCCTTTTCCAATCCGGATTGAAGAAAGGACAGAAAAGTGGGCAAGGCAAATGGCCAGGGAGAAAAACCCTGAGCAGAGCACCACGACAGGAATATTTTCCACGTCCTGTGGTAGATCTTAGCGGACGTTGGTTTCCTAGCCTGTCTCATAGTGGCAATGACCTCTTGAGATAATCCCGAAGACGCTAAGATCCAGGACTCAATGGCCACACAGTCAGGTTGAGGGCCGCAGAATTCAGATGGAAAAACGGCCCTTGAGACAGCAAGTCTGGTCGGTCTGGTAGTGCCCACGGTTGGCCGACCGTGAGATGCCACAGATCCGGGTACCACGACCTCCTCGGCCAGTCTGGAGCGACGAGGATGGCGCGGCGGCAGTCGGCCCTGATCTTGCGTAACACTCTGGGCAACAGTGCCAGAGGAGGAAACACATAGGGGAGTTGAAACTGCGACCAATCCTGAACTAAGGCGTCTGCCGCCAGAGCTCTGTTATCGTGAGATCGTGCCATGAATGCCGTGACCTTGTTGTTGTGCCGGGACGCCATTAGGTCGACGTCCGGCATCCCCCAGCGGCAACAGATCTCCTGAAACACGTCCGGGTGAAGGGACCATTCCCCTGCGTCCATGCCCTGGCGACTGAGAAAGTCTGCTTCCCAGTTTTCCACGCCCGGGATGTGAACTGCGGAGATGGTGGAGGTCGTGGCTTCCACCCACATCAAAATCCGCCGGACTTCCTGGAAGGCTTGCCGACTGCGTGTTCCGCCTTGGTGGTTGATGTAAGCCACCGCTGTGGAGTTGTCCGACTGAATTCGGATCTGCTTGCCTTCCAGCCACTGCTGGAACGCTTTTAGGGCAAGATACACTGCCCTGATCTCCAGAACATTGATCTGAAGTGAGGACTCTTGCTGAGTCCACGTACCCTGAGCCCTGTGGTGGAGAAAGACTGCTCCCCACCCTGACAGACTCGCGTCCGTCGTGACCACCTCCCAGGATGGGGGTAGGAAGGATTTCCCCTTCGATAAGGAAGTGGGAAGAAGCCACCACCGAAGGGAAGCTTTGGTTGCCTGAGAGAGGGAGACGTTCCTGTCGAGAGACGTCGGCTTCCTGTCCCATTTGCGTAGGATGTCCCATTGAAGAGGACGCAGGTGAAACTGCGCGAAAGGGACTGCCTCCATTGCTGCCACCATCTTCCCCAGGAAGTGCATGAGGCGCCTCAAGGGGTGTGACTGACCTGTCTGCAGTGACCGCTGTTTGTTCAGCGGAAGCAACACTATCGCTGAGAGGGTATGAAACTCCATGCCAAGATATGTCAGCGATTGGACCGGTGTCAGATTTGACTTTGGAAAATTGATGATCCACCCGAAACTCTGGAGAGTCTCCAGAGTAGCGTTGAGGCTGTGTTGGCATGCCTCTTGAGAGGGTGCCTTGACCAGCAGATCGTCCAAGTAAGGGATCACCGAGTGACCCTGAGAGTGGAGGACCGCAACTACTGTAGCCATGACCTTGGTGAAAACCCGTGGGGTTGTCGCCAGGCCGAACGGCAGTGCCGCGAACTGAAGGTGTTCGTCTCCGATGGCGAAGCGCAGGAAGCGCTGATGCTCTGGAGCAATCGGTACATGGAGATAAGCATCTTTGATATCGATCGATGCAAGGAAATCTCCTTGGGACATTGAGGCGATGACGGAGCGGAGGGATTCCATCCGGAACCGCCTGGTCTTTACGTGTTTGTTGAGCAGTTTTAGGTCCAGGACAGGACGGAAAGACCCGTCCTTCTTTGGAACCACAAACAGGTTGGAGTAAAAACCGTGACCCTGTTGCTGAAGAGGAACCGGGACCACCACTCCTTCTGCCTTCAGAGTGCCCACCGCCTGCAGAAGAGCATCGGCTCGCTCGGGAGGCGGAGATGTTCTGAAGAATCGAGTCGGAGGACGAGAGCTGAACTCTATCCTGTAACCGTGAGACAGAATGTCTCTCACCCAACGGTCTTTTACCTGTGGCAGCCAGGTGTCGCAAAAGCGGGAGAGCCTGCCCCCGACCGAGGATGCGGTGTGAGGAGGCCGTAAGTCATGAGGAAGCCGCCTTGGTAGCGGCACCTCCGGCGGTCTTTTTAGGGTGTGACTTAGACCGCCATGAATCGGAGTTCCTCTGATCCTTCTGAGGCCTTTTGGACGAGGAGAATTGGGACCTGCCCGCACCCCGAAAGGACTGAAACCTCGACTGTCCCCTCCTCTGTTGGGGTATGTTTGGTTTGGCCTGGCGTAAGGATGTTTCCTTTCCCTTGGATTGTTTGATGATTTCATCCAATCTCTCACCAAACAAACGGTCGCCAGAAAATGGCAAACCGGTTAAGCACTTTTTGGAAGCCGAATCTGCCTTCCATTCCCGTAGCCACAAGGCCCTGCGTATTGCCACCGAATTGTCGGCTGCAACCGCCGTACGGCTCGCAGAGTCCAGGACAGCATTAATAGCGTAGGACGCAAATGCCGACGTTTGAGAGGTTATGGACGCCACTTGCGGCGCAGACGTACGTGTGAGTGCGTCAATTTGCGCTTGACCCGCTGAGATAGCTTGGAGTGCCCATACGGCTGCGAATGCTGGAGCAAAAGACGCGCCGATAGCTTCATAGATGGATTTCAACCAGAGCTCCATCTGTCTGTCAGTGGCATCCTTGAGTGAAGCCCCATCTTCAACTGCAACTATGGATCTAGCCGCCAGTCTGGAGATTGGAGGATCCACCTTGGGACACTGAGTCCAGCCCTTGACCACGTCAGGGGGGAAGGGATAACGTGTATCCTTAAGGCGCTTGGAAAAACGCTTATCTGGACAAGCTCGGTGTTTCTGGACTGCCTCTCTGAAATCAGAGTGGTCCAGAAACATACTCGTTGTGCGCTTGGGAAACCTGAAACGGAATTTCTCCTGCTGAGAAGCTGACTCCTCTACTGGAGGAGCTGAGGGAGAAATATCCAACATTTGATTGATGGACGCGATAAGATCATTCACTATGGCGTCCCCATCCGGAGTATCAAGATTGAGAGCGGCCTCAGGATCAGAATCCTGATCAGCTACCTCCGCTTCATCATACAGAGAGTCCTCCCGCTGAGACCCTGAACAATGTGATGATGTCGAGGGAATTTCCCAGCGAGCTCGCTTAGGCGGTCTGGGGCTGCGGTCCGTGTCAGAGACCTCACCCTGGGATCTATGAGACACCCCGGGAGGACGTTGTTGTTCCAACTGAGGGGAACCAGGGAGCAATGATTCCACAGTGCCCATGGTCTGAGATACCGGTCTGGACTGCAAGGCTTCTAGTATCTTAGCCATAGTCTCAGAAAGTCTATCAGTAAAAACTGCAAACTCCGTCCCTGTCACCTGGACAGTGTTAGCAGGTGGTTCCTCCTGGGCCACCCTTGGCAGAGGCTCCGGCTGAGTAAGTGCTACAGGAGCCGAGCATTGCACACAATGAGGGTCAGTGGAACCTGCCGGTAGTATAGCCGTACATGCGGCGCAGGCAGCATAGTAAGCCTGTGCTTTGGCACCCTTGCTTCTTGTGGATGCCATGCTGTTGTCTCCCCTGAGCAATCCAGGAGGGTATATAGCCAAAAATCAACCGTGCACCATACAGTGTAAAGTATAGCCTATAATCATATAATCTATAAGTACACTTCTGCACAAGTGGGGCCAGCACCTCAGGTGCTGCTTACCGCCCGCTCAAAGCGGTTGTGTGGTCACCAGAATCCCTGCCTGGGTCTCCCCGAGCTTGTCTCCCCTCTCCAGCGTCAGAAGAGCTGACAGGAATGGCTGCCGGCGTCCTGAGGAGAGGAGGGGGCCGTGGGCGTGCCCTAGAAAGTGCGGGAATCTGGTGCCCCACTGTGGACAGTGAGGGGGGTGGAGTATGCAAAGCATGTTCCAGCCCTCAGTGCTGACTTTTCGTACAGCGTCCCGCCCTTCCCCTGACTGGCAGGCCTGGGGGCGGGAAAAAAGTGAGACTAGGCCGCAAAAGCCGGGGACTAAAGTTATAAGCGCGGCCGGCGTATAAGCCCGGTCGGCGCGGTAGTCCCCGGCGCACTAACAGTCCCAGCCGCGCCGCAGTGTAAAAATGGCAGCGGCGGTCAGCGCGGTAGTCCCCATAAACTAACACACCCAGCACGCTGCAGTGTGTGATGACACAAGCGCGGTCAGCGCTGCGGTCCCCGGCGCACTAACACACCCAGCAATGCTGGAGTGTTTCTGTGCGCGGTCCCCACGGGGACACAGAGTACCTTAAAGTAGCAGGGCCTTGTCCCTGACGATACTCGGCTCCTTATCCAGCAGAGTCCCCAGGAGCTGTGGATGGAGCACGGTCTCAGTGCCTGGAGACCGATTAGGATCCCACTTCACCCAGAGCCCTAAAGGGGATGGGGAAGGAAAACAGCATGTGGGCTCCAGCCTCCGTACCCGCAATGGATACCTCAACCTTAACAACACCGCCGACAAGAGTGGGGTGAGAAGGGAGCATGCTGGGGGCTGCTGCTGACTAAGCTGTGGAGCTATGCGTGCATGTCTGCCTCCTTCGCACAAAGCATGAAAACTGAGGAGCCCGTGGGAGCACGGGGGGTGTATAGGCAGAAGGGGAGGGGCTTTACACTTTTAGTGTAATACTTTGTGTGGCCTCCGGAGGCATAGCTATACACCCCAATTGTCAATTGTCTGGGTCTCCCAATGGAGCGACAAAGAAA